>NC_052110.1:4345269-4441077 GCF_012273895.1 Zerene cesonia
AGTAATAAATGTTATTTGCAGTTAACAATTTTCTTTTTTCTTTATTACAATATTTATGGCAAGACTAGGTAGTATTACATTTTCTGTAACTTGTGTAACGTAATGTAATGTAATGTGCTGTAACGAATATGATCAAATTACTAGTAAAAATGCCCAACCAATACAATACAAAAACTATAATGACTTGACTGTATAACATCTTTTAAGACATTATATTAATTCGTTACACGCTTGTGCGATTGGAAATAACATTTAGAGTATATATTGCCCACAAAATATGTTTTATAACATATATGTAATATATATATTTTGTGGGAATAATATCAATATAAAAACATAATCCATAAAAACTGGTATCATTTGCTCTTTAAATTACATTGAGTATTTGTTCTGAAAATTAATTAAAATCATCTAATGAACAAAAGAGAATCAGTGCGTTTATTTAACTCCAATCAAATTTCATGATTAGTAATTCGCAATCAAATAGGCATCCACCATTCAACGTTACAAAACACATGCGAACCAAATTAAATTGAAAGCCTTTTAACAAAAGACATTCTGTGAAGCGACCTGAATAGAATAAATAGTTTTTCAATTAAACGTACAAATTTGATTCTAAAAACTATTTGAATGCTTGGATAGTAAAAAAATGCTGCAATTTTTCGTCTATCGTATAAATTTTATTAACGGATCATCGCTTTATGAAATCCGCGGCACCGCACTGCAGTTTTTAAATTATTCTCATCTTTTATTCATTGCTTATAACTTATAAGTACTTTAAAAATGCAAAGCGTTGATATTAATTCACGTAAAAACACAGCAGTAAATGTTTATGTTTTTTATGAACACGAATTTATCCGTCTACCCGCGTATTAGTGCGCGTGCTAGTTAATAATCATAATAAAATGTCCATACCTAATATTGGCCAAATCATTTCAATAACTTCAATCTAAATGTATCGTTTAGATTTAATTTCGCAATGAAACTGTTTCAAAAATACAAATACAACTGTGGTTGCCGACTCAAATATATAGCTTATCTATTATGGCTATTTCCTATGAATTATTCTTAAAAAATATATAGAAAATATTATAAAAACACGCTTTAGCCATCTATCAATTATTAACTGCCTCAAGACCCTCCCAACTTCTTTGAACTTCTTGTGAAACAAAGGGGCATTAACATCCACTTTGAGAAGACTACACTACTAGATCTTTGTTATATTTAAATTTTCAACTATATTAACACTATTTCTATGAACTTTGTATAAGTGTTCGTGTTAATCCTACTTCCTATCCTATCCTACTAATATTATAAATGTGAAAATTTGTAAGGATGTGTGTATGTTTGTTACTCTTTCACGCAAAAACTACTGAACCGATTGCAATGAAATTTGGTACGTAGTCAGCTGGACAACTGGAATAACGTATAGGCAACTTTTTATCCCGATATTCCTACGGGATACAGACTTACGGGGGTGAAATCGCGGTGCGCAGCTAGTATAAGATATTACTTAAATGCGTTGATACTTGAAATAATATTTTGCTTTTACCTGTTTTCTGCTCGATTTTATGTTCTATATCTCTTTTTATTGTTCAATTTGTTATATTAGATATATCGTTAATTATTTTCAAATCTTTTGTTTTATAATTATTGTTCTCGAAATAGCTTATAAAATATAACCTTAAGTTGCATAATATAGTCTTGTTATTTACAATAGCATTAGGAATTATTAATGCGTATAATGGCAGATTAGAATATTCTCACATAAGATGGACGGGGTCTAATATCATTTGCGAAGATGTTTGTTGAGGACACAAACCAGATTGCATAAGGCCTAGTGGGTATGCCGTAGTGCTTGTTATAAGGGTGTTATCATGGTGTAGTATCTAATGATATTGCTTATTTATATTTATTATTATGTAAAGTTGGACCGGACCTATCACCTACGTAATGTCACGTTTTGACATTTCAGGGCTAAGCCAAAATGTTATCAATGTTTTCGCGAGTAAAATAGTAATAGTTCTTTGGAATAGATATGGAATAGATATGTAGTTTTTAGGCGTAATTTATTTATTTATTTATCATACTGGTATTGGTATTGTCTATTCGTTTATTTATTATATTTAATTGTTTTTTATATTATAAATTATATTTAATTGTTGTAAATTTGGTATTTATATTAAATTATACATTATTTTATATTATTGTACTTATTTTTTATTATTTTATTAATTTTTTTTAATTGTTATTGCTTCTTACTTTTACATGTACGCTGCCACTGTCAGGGGGTCAATGTGGTATCCACTGAAAATCAGTGGAGAGTATAAGTTCCTTTAATGGGCTTAGACTCTTATACACTGAGTGGATCTCCCGTTTATATGAGGTTTATTTAAGGTTTTGTAAATTACATTATTTTTTATTAACTTTACCTCATATAAGTAATTGTATTTTCTTTCTTTCTTTCTTATGAGAAGACTTTTTGAATTCTGTACAAAAGCATCGTTTACATGTCTTGAATGACTACAAATTGTTAGTTTTTTGATTCGTTGATGTGTTATTAAATTATTTTATCGAAAAGAGAAAAGGTTGATTTATTAAACGTATACTGTTCATTTAGAGAAATCTAAATAAGCAATGTTTTCTGGCTATTGCATTTATATAAAAATTCCAACGTATTTTATACTCTGTTTGAGTATAAACCATTTACATAATAACATGGAATAAATCAAGATGTTCTTCAAGAATATTTGTTCCCGCAACATCAATTCGCTGCGAAACGATGAGCAAACAAAGATGTTTGAACACAAAGGCTGATTGCTTTGAAAATCTGTTCATCAAAGCGCTGCAATGCTCAAAATAGGAGGAGATTGGAATAACACGATTCAACAAAATTAATACGAAGTTTTTGTAAACATTGTGGCTGGTTAACTCATTTTGTATTTGCAAAACTAAAGTACAATAAATGGCGCGAAATTAAACAGTCGATTTCTTATAATAAGTGCTACAAAATTACGTGTGTCGTTTATGAACCATTTTGACGTATTATTAACACGCTTTTATTAGATTCACATGTATGTTTATATAACCGACTCCTTAAGACTCGATATTGACTCACTTTAAAAGATAGATTTAATTCATACTTTGTGCATTTATTAAGGATCGGTGACAATTAAATTATTTTATTATTTTTTTTTATTTTATTTTATTATCTTGATTAGGATCGTTATTGTGTTAGAGTTATTGAGTGTTTCTAAATAATTGTTTTTTTTTTGTTGAATAAGTTAATTTTAATTTTAACGGTTAATGCAAATTCCTGAATCGAAATCCTAAACGTGTATTCTAAACTTAAATAAGGGCTTTAAATGTTTTTTTCGTTATTTAAGGTATGTGAAACATGTAAATGTATTAATACTTGTACTTTATTGTTTCAAAAACAGATTACGTAATTTTGTCTCTATTTCAAGATACTATAATATTACTATTATATATATACATATATAACAGTGTCTGTGAACTTAGCAGAGCACATTCGAGCAAAGATGGAGAAGTTGGAGATCCGTTATTATGCACCCTAGTTCTATAGTTCGGTTATTATTACAAGGATTAGTTTTCTACTAGAAAGAAAATGAGAAAGTCCGTAAAGGTTGCTTTCTTCAAAAATTTTTAAAATTCAAATGGCCTGAAAATCGGTGATTCCCCTTTTTGTATGCAGTTCCAATTCTTCAGAAATATTTAACACAGTTACTTGTTAATCCTATCAAAACCCCTCATACGGTATATTTATCGTGGGCTACATTCCCCGACGGGGCATTATAAAACGTGAGTACTTCTAACTACATTATTATAAACGTTGTATAAACCGTTGGGTCAAGCACATGACCCACATAGTGGCACTTATAACGTACAATTCACTACACTTATTATTTTTAATTAAATTCTAGGAGGAACCAGCTCGCGAGCGCAGATACAGTTCCACCTGAGACTGATAATTATTCATAGTACATATGCTATGTGCAGCTTTTATTCAGGTCGCTTTGAATATTAGGAAAGGTAAGGCAGATAATTGGTATTATGTACCGTTTGTATATTTATACACTACAAATAAGCTATATTTGATAACAATCACATATGACCATAATTGTAATTCAAAATGTTCTGTGAAATACTATGAGATAGGAGTATGTTAAGCAAAGTTCTAGAATATTTAAAGAAATAACATAACCTTAATTGTTGTTAAATATGGGTTGGGAGGGCTCCATGTGTTTTTATTCAAATTTATTGTGTAGTTAAAAAGTCATGAAGTGTAAGGTATATCTACATATATCTACATATTCATTCAGAAATGATACTTGTTACATATTTAAAAATGTCTTATTTCAATGTAAATAAAAGAGATTGCTCAGGATAACCCTCGTCAGTATTATTTTAGACCTGATTTTAAGAAGATTTATCTTAATCTCGCGTTTTTACATTTATTCGACCCTCTTGAATTTATTAAGACTCCGTTCTCAACAGCTATCGAATAGACCTCGCAATATCAATGCCTACTTCACGTTTGTAAAAGCGGAACTGTTTTCATCGAGATGCTGAAAAGAATTCTCAATTTTCTTTGTCCCATGACGTTCCATTGAAAACGGAGGAGGCATGATGCAAACGGAATGTCATACAAACTTGCAAGGTAATAAAAGCAGAGAAAGAAATATCGTGTCTATGATATATTTTTCTTTATAAAATCGTTACTTCATTGCTTATTGCAGCATCTATTTTTCATACCCCTAAATGATAAGAGTAAGGCAGAACAGTGTTTGCCGGGTCAGCTGCCATATAGATGCAATTATAGTGTTAGTGTTTGTGGTCCGCCAACTGAACTAGATATCATCTAATTTGTAACTTAGCTTAATTATTGTTAGCTATTGCTTTGTAGATTATTATCTACTAGCTGCGCCCCGTGGTTTCTGCCGTGTAAGTCCGTATCCCGTAGGAATATCAGGATAAAAAGTTGCCTATATGTTATTCCAATTATCCAGCTGTCTGTCTGTTCAGTATTTTTTGCGTAGGATATTAGTAGGATAGCATAATATAAGCAGGATAAATAACATGATTTTATGTTCATAAAAGTAATAATAAAGTACCTGAATAACATATAGCAATAATAAAAATAGTAATAATTTATTTAGTTGTTCACCAATCAGTATGTAGCAATTTTATTTATATTATCGTACTTGTAAGTTGTTTGCGTATATTTTCTAATTACCTATGCATGTAGTAGTGTTAAAATGTATAAGTAATAATATTAGGTATTTGGCATAATTACGGATGGTGGGGTTATATCAAAATCAATTCTAATAACAAAACTGCTAACTTAGTAGTACTAAATTTCTACACATTTTCGTATTATAATTATACAATTCTTATGATAAAACGATCCTCTGAAGTTAAAATCACAATATTTCATTCGTCATAAGCCTTATGCACTATAGACTATTTAGATAAATCACTACATAGTATAAAACAAAGTCGCTTTCTCTGTTCCTTACAGATTGAAGCATACATAATCTTTAAAACTACGCATAGGATTTAGATGCGGTCTTTTTTAATAGTGATTAAAAAATAAAATTTATATGTTTATATGTAATTTAACGCGTGCGAGGCCGCGGGCAAAAGTCAGTATACAATAAAGTGGTTAAATATGTTTCATTATTCATGCATCATCATTGTAAAAACAATTGGAATCGAATTATTTGATAAATTCAAACGCAAAACCACACCCGCTACATGTGGGTAAGACAGGCGGTTCTTATAATTGCGTTTATATAAATGCTAGTAGTATATAGTATATAAATAATGGTATTAAAAGATATGTTTTTATCCGACCGCGTCAGAAGATTCGAGATATGTGTGTGCAACCGACGCCCTAAAAATTAATTAGGATGTCAATTCAAAATGTTTTACTTGGTTTTGTTATTTAATAACCTCACCTGAGTTTTCAATTGATTAATGTGTTTTTTATATCATAATCTTTTATCATGTCATTTAATAAATAGGGTGGTACCTCCCCCCTACGGACGGTGATGACCCCTTTTTCCTAGAACAGAATTATTTCTAAAACAAATGTAGCTGCTTTGTTGTACTTTATGCGGAACAAAATAAAGGTTCTTTTAAAAGGACACTCGAATTATCATTACTTCAATGTATTTTAGAGTCAGACTCAGCTCGAGGAAAGTTGAACCACCATTGTGTTCAACAAGTTCGAGACAAGTGGACTAGTACAGGGACTCAACTATATAAAGGGATACTATTGGCATAGATCTACCCACCTCTTGATAATTTAGTTTAATAAAGTTTAATATAATTTAAAGGTTTCGAAAATATTTCCATAATGTAAAAATCCCCTACAAACTCAGACTTCCATCATCGGAACGTTCTGCTTTTCATAATTCTTATGCTTCACAGTTTCCACGACATATTTTTTATTATTTTTCTTAGGTATTAATGACGAATAATACAGATAGTCGTAAACGAAGCAGTTTAGTGGTTGTTGTTCACGCGTCACGAACAAAGGAGATTCTGTTTGCGTGATTCTGGCAATTGGTCAGCTATTGTTACGCCCTACGCATTGTCAGCAAAAATTGCTTGTTATTATATGGAAAATCTGCGCTTGTAAAGGTAGAATATGGGCAATTTTATACATTTTTTTCATACTTTTAATGCCATGGAAAATTTGGGACGTTTCGTGAAGTTTTATAACCTTGCATCTAGAGACTGGAAATAATATCAATAGTAACGTCTAATAAACTGTTATGTTATCTGTGGTATCGTCTATTTATCTAACAATGCTCAAACCATCGAAGCATATTCATCAGCCACAGATATATTACACCCCTTAAATAAATGGGCAAAGTTCATTCATAGTTAGAAATGCGACGAGGAAATGTTAATATGGTAATATATTAGAATAATATTCCTTAGTATGACGTAGGTATAGACGTTTTAGATTTGAGTAGATGTAGCCACATTATGATAACCAAGGAAGTGTGAAAAGTTTATTTTACTAAAACCATCATTATTTCTTGAAATCATTTTATAAAGAGATTTAAATTTGAATTATATTTGAATAATAGAGAGAAAAAGCTTTAGACGTGTGGTTTTCAGCCATTTCTCTCACCGTACTCGTTAAATACGAGTAGATAGAAGCAAAAATTTAACTTTTTTTGATAGAACATATTCGATTTCTAGCTGAATATAATATAATAAACAAAGAGAAAAAGTGAACGAATGAGAAATTATATTCTTAAGTTGGGGATGCACATTTAATACAATAATAGAGTTATGTCGAAATAAACATTCATTACAAGCTTATTGGAAATTAGATCAAATATACTCAGGTTGAATTTGGGCTATGTACATCTAAATTGTTGTGGTAAAATCAATAACTCGGGGCTAGTGACCGACAGGCACGCGATTGATAAATCAAAGTCAATTTGCTTTACCTAAGTACATATACATTAAATAAAGCCGTTACAGTAGCAATATGGAATAATGGACACACTTTATAAAATTAGGACGCTTGACAATCACGTATAATACGTTATTTTAGTTCCAAATAGAAAATGTATCAATTATTCATCTGAATGGGTTAATACGATGAATGTTATTGATGTCTGGTTGTTTCATTTATAGGTGGGAAGTAGTATAAGTCTTTATATTAAATTATAAATAGGACCTATCTGATAGGACGCGAAAATTTATTATATAATATGTCCTTACATGCCATAGAAGATAGGAATGGATAGTTAATGCTCGGTTATATAATGAATATGTAACGAGTGAGCTAATCAAAGTACAAAATGTAGCATAGTGACACACTTGCGAAAACTAAAGGAATAACTAATGAGAGTTGAATTATGTAAATTCGTAGGTGCAGACTAAACCACGGTGCGATTCAAATAGTTTCACACATATAATTAAAATGTCCGTTTTGTCAACGAAATGTCATCCACAAACTTGAAATGAAAGAATATACGTACTATTACGTGAGAAACTCGTATTTTACTCATATGCACTGGTTTGATATCGTCAGTGTCGACCTTTTACATTTCCTTTTATTATTATATTCATCAATTGTAACAGGAATTAAACATTATAATTGGTGAGTATAAGAGCCTCCAAGGACCGTGCGATGTAAACTTTTATAGGAATCTGCTATTATTTTGCTAAAGCATTAGCGAAATTAATAATTCCCTAAATTGAATGGTAATTGTTATTACAGCTGGCTTGCATTATTTTCATATATTTCGTTGTATACTGAACAAAAACAGACATTAATGAATAGGCCGTACATCCCGCATACCACTTCACGAAACAGTTTTAATGAGCTTTGTGTAAAGTCAGATAATACTGACAATGTGCGGCTTTAAAAGCTGATAATTTTCGAAAATGAGAGTATAATGAACAACATTCACGTCTTGTGGAAGGACGCTGTTAATGAGGCTGTGGGGGTTTGTGCACAAAAATATAAATTCTTTATTGAAATTGAAAATATTAAAGCGCATTTATGATGCGTAAATTCGAGAATTCTCCAGTTAATAGAATCGTGGCGTGAACATTAATATTTGATATTCAGTAACCTTTTATAGTTATGAAAATATAAATAATAAGCGATGGAACTTTTATTTATATAAATAGCAAAGGATATCAAACGAGGGAGTAACTGATAAATTTTTACCTGGCATAACGAAAAAATAAACAAGAATAAATTATGAATTTTGTTTGCCATCTTTTTTCCGTGTAAATGCTCGTAATTTGAGATACACGTTAGAACTGCCAAACAAGCTTCACAGTTCACGAGAGCAAGTGCGTTTATTTCTTCAACTCGCGCGGAATATGACATATTTTTCCTTTAAATAACCTTCTTTATAAAGTGTTACACTCTAGTTGTATGTCATTGATAGTCAGGGAAAAAAATATATTAAATTTTTCACAAAGACTTACGTTTAGCGAGATAGAAATGTTAAGTGAAAAAGTAAGTCATTAAAGCGATGATAACTGTCTCGAATTTTCGTTATATGAAACGAGTAGTCGGTATAAACTATAAATATAATATTTTGTTGATTGTAACAGGCTTTATTTAATGATATTATTATATGTGAGGCTCTTTAGTTTATAAAGTACATTGGAATAATACATTTAAAATTCTCTAGGGTCCTTTATACTAATAACTATTCTATTTAAGTTGGGCTTTGAATGATAAATGTAGACAGTAATAGTGTTTTATACGATTTATTTAGATAGTTTGAATATACGAGTATACCATCTTTATTACCTAAGGCTATTACCTAAATTAAAATTTAAAAACCGCCGCCGCTATTTTGTGCTGTCGACCTTTTTGAATAAGAAATTTGACAGAGTGTAATAGATTATTCTAATCAAGTTCATTCATTTAATAATAATATTGAGGGAATTTAAAAAACATAAACCAATCTTTGAGTGCTTTTCATAGAACATAAATAAGAACCACAGTAAGTAAACTGGCATTCAAATGATTTTTGATCAATATCGAAATTATATCCAAGTAGCTATTTTGTAATTATCATTTGTTTTTTTTTATTATATACTTATCCTACAAATACTACAAACTTATCCTACAAATAATAAAATAAAGCGCTATAATGATTTGATGATTGAAACAAAAACGACTTTTGATATAGAAAAAATTATAAAATATAGACATAATTTGTGCTGAGTCAGAGGAAATCTAAATTACATAGACTTGCAGGATTCAATGCATGTAATGAATATTGATCAATGCAAGTTAATTAGATGATAGGAATCAAGTGAAGCGATAGCTAATTGTAGTACACAAGCAAACGCTTGTTTCATCCAGTTTCAATAAACCTATTCGAGTTCTTAATTGAATCTCTGCTATTATAAAATTGTGCAGGGAAAAATAAATTCTATGAACGTGTATATAGAACATGTTTTTCTTAATGCGACAGCAGTGATTTTAGCCCCATAACTATGCTATTACTATTGGTTATAAAAAAGGCGTTTTAATAAAGTTGAAGCTTGCTTTATTCGTATTGTTTATCGTGAGGTTTGGAACACTTTACAGCGAACACTTAGAGACTGGGATGTCTTGTAGGTGATACAAACACACAGTTTTGACCTACCATATCGAACGAAAAGTCGGTATAAAAATATAATCATAGTGGTTAAAAAAAATATTTAATGTTAGTTCGGGTTTTGGAATTGTTGCCTTATGTGGTTCTGTACGTATTCTTTAATATCTCAAATTTCTAAACTTTCCTCCAACACCCAACTTACCAATATTGACTGCTTCCCCTGTACCAACCAGATGGTTAACGTATGAACTTTTTAAGTAAAAAGTCATGTAACTAAAAATACTGATAAATTCATAGATTTTATACATTAAGAGAAAACTGAATAAATGCACTTTGTAATTGCGGCACGAGTCAGACAACTAAGCTAAACTTTGAGTTCAGTAGCTTCAGATGTACAGGAAAAACACTTTTGTTACAAATGTGTTAAGTAGACATTTATTATTCTACAAGCAATTGTTAGATACCTGTAATTAGAGGTCTATACGTTAGCTTCGTTAATGATTCATCAATAGACATATATATCTACAAATGTTTAAATTAGTACCAAACCTTCGCTTTTATATAGTCTGATATAATCCATACATTTTGTAAATAAGTTATTATATTGTCATTGCTGTCTTTTCAGCCTGTGAATATAATATTGTTTATTAAATTATACGCATGAATTATTTCATAACATTTTTTACTAATATGGTGTTATTTAAACTCGTTTAAATATATTGAAGCAATCCCTTTGCTGTCATAAATTTATTGCTCTTCTTTATTCCTTGTAAAAAGAAAAATAGATTACTAAAAATGTAAGTTTTTAAATTACTTTTAAAGTTGTTAAACTTCGTGTATGTCAAATTAAATTAATATAAAGTTCGGATATATAGGTACTTCAACCTTGACCTAACATTAAGGATAATTCAAAAACTTTGTTATAGTAATTAATACCGTTCAAATAGTTATTGTTTCGCAGGTTAAGTTTGTATTCAATCTCCATACAATCCATAACATTGTCATGCATCGATCAAGAATACTAGCGTATATTGATTGATTCCTATTTATGTATGGATTGACCTCAATCCTAAAATAGCATTCCACTTATACCATAACAAACTGTTCATGTCTGCATGACTAATTTCTGCATTATATGCACATTTCTGGCAATAACTACACAGTACATCAATTACTGGTGAACGATGATAATCAAATGACTTTATTTGCATACTTGTAGATACATTAACATCTTAAAACATTCGATAAATTTTCACATGATACAAAGCAATATTAAAATTTTTCAATGATAATGCCTACGTTTTAAAACATATGCTTCTTTGTAGGTATCATTTAAATTTGCGATGTATAACTTATGCGATTTTTGTGAGTTGCTAACAAAGCTTTTAAAGAGTATTAGAATGGTATTGGAACTTAATTTATGTCCAAATTATGATCAGTATTAACTTCATGATTTACTCAAACAGAATTCAAATAACAACAGATGTAAGTAGCACAAGTAGAAGACTTAGTAGTAATATAGTTGAAATTCACTCACCAAATATATTCACAAAACTCGCCAACAACCAAACGTATATTTAATTCACGGCATAATGCCACAGATAGTAATTATATTAATGATATCGTAAGTTTCGTGTCTATTGAAAAGCGCGCGAAACACGTCCAACAGTGTCAAAGTCTGGTAGTCTACTGTCACGTATTTCCAAACTGAAAACCGAGGCTTTAAGCTCTTTGCAGTCTCCACCGGCTGTGAAAGCCTTTGTGGTTATTACTTTAAGGTTTGGAATTTGAAGGAAATGACACGAAAACTAGTACAGTGTTTTCATAATGAACTTTTGAATGTTTAAAATGTTTTACGCGACACGGTATCGTGAATATTTGATAAGCTTGCCCATTTTCAGTTATTAATTGTTGTGGAAGTTCGAAAATGTACTGTGTTATTAATATTGGTTAAAGTTTATGTAAGGTAATTGGAAATTGTGTTTGCTTCGTATCAAGTCCTTTTTGTAAGAATTTTTTACCGAAACTACTATGTAAAAATATATGTATTTAAGTATACGTGCAAGCATAATCGTACTGTATATTATACTATCATAGTCTGATAAGATAAGATTCTTCACGATCGAAGAGAGAATTACTTTATGTCCCTAAGGTGCGGTGGTGTCACAAAACAATTAAGCGTCGTCTTTAAAATTGTAAATATTTAGAGGATTTTCTAATAGTAGAAAATATTATACAGTCGGTCCAAAACAGCTCATTCTCCTTAACTAAAATTAATTAAATTTCAGTAGATTGGCATTTGTAGCCTCTCGTAGCCTTGCTGATTATACGGATCTGGTTTGTTGTTGAGAGTTCTTATGTCCTACTGCTTAGAAGTAGAGTATCATAGAATTTCAATTCCTATTTTTATTATTAATAACGTCTTAATACAAATATTAAAAGCAAAGGAAAGCCCACTTATCAAAGTAAAATATAATTTATTTTCCGTTGAAACTGCTCATGATATATAAGCAAGAAAATTGTTTTCTAGGATGTTTGCTCATGTCTTATCTCATTTGAGTTAGGTCAGGTGGAATTGTTTCTTACGTGGCTCATCAAATATTCATGAAGGATCCCAAATGTTCACTTTCATTCGCTTAAGTGCGTTAATTGTTTTGATATGTTCATTCAGATGTAAACCTTATCCATATAAGAAATATTGCTTTTAAATTAATTTTTTTTTTGCAATTTTTATTCCATATATTAAGAGGTTTTTAATAAATTGAATGACCATGTGACAATGGTGCTACCAATTTAAAAATGACCACAATTAATTAGATATGTCAACTTCCTTCAAATCTTAGGAAAGCTTACAAATATTTTGTTTGTGAATTTTCACATTTTACTGGAATATATCTGAGTTTGAGTGGTAACACATTTAAATTTAAACGTTTGATTTAGAAACGTTGTCCACGTCTGACGTCGTTATAATACATTGCTCAGGTGTACTCGCAGGCGTGCTTAATTAAAAAATTGATATTTTGTCAAAAATAAAAGGAGATCTTTGGAACTGTGATAATCATAAAATATGTTTTGACTTGTTACGTAAAACGTTTCGAATTATGTCCGCAAACCAACAATTTTCCGAATTGTTTCAGGTATTCAGTGGCGTAAAAAAAGTATATACAATTTGTATAATCAAGTTCATGTTGGTTTGATGTTGTTCGTCATTATAATTTTGTATTATATGATACAAAAACATAATACAACGTTGTTTATAATAAAATAAATGATCTTTACATTAAATTTGTATAATATTATGGTGTAATTTATAATAAAATAAATTACAGTAAATGATAAGTCTTAGGCAGGCGTTGGCATGGAAATAGTTTCACACAACTTTGTTTAATTTTATCTCTGAATCGGAATAATCAATATCAATTTAGTATTAAGGACGAATCATATGTCTAAACTCTAAAATGCGTTTATGAAGACACAAGCTCCTGGAAAAAGAGCCCTGTGTTACGTCAGAGTCCCACTGCCATGAAAGCAATTAAGTATAGACTATCAATTAAACTTCACAGTTTTCCGTCCAATCATCTCAACAGCGGGGATACGGGGATCGTCAGAATTCACCGCGAACATTTTCTTTTACTTACTAAACCTCATAAGCCCATGACATGGTTCAAAATAAGTCCACAGGGGATCATTCAAACCGACCTTACTCAGTGCGCAATTGTTTTGCTCTAACAGTATCAGGCAAGACATATTGCTCTAGATAGACATTGAAATATTTAGTACGTCTAGTCAAGGAATAATCTTCGCGCAAGGGAATAATTGGTGTGATAGGATATGCAATGGCCATAGAGATGACCATCAACTCTCCAATATATATTGTCGACTATATACCTACAGTTGTTAACGCGATTATATACAAAACCATTCTAGACTTTGTAATTTCGTTGCTGGTAGAACGATTATTATAACAGAGAATAGAAGAAAGCCTTATATCATTTTCTTTTGTCGTCTCTTGAATGTGTTGTTTGCTGTATGTTATTCTTAATAAAGTCATCATCATCATCACCAGCCCATATATGTTCCCACTGCTAGGACGCAGGCCATAGTCCACTACGCTGGCCAAGTGCGGGTTGGCAGATGTCTCATGTAGTCGAACGTTTGATTCTTGGATATGCCGGTTTCATCACGATGTTTTTCGTTAATCAGTAAAGTAAAAAGAATTATTTATATCTGCAAAATCGTAAAATACATGTAAAAATAATTTTATCACATGAATATAAAAGTTAGCTCAGATTATTTTCGTCTCATTATTGCCGAACAGGTCTCAGCGGGTCTATAGGCATCGTAAACTTTCAACTCATTTCCAACTTGAGCGCTTCTTTGTTTTAACAAGTTCCCATACAACAGAGAGGTTCTAAACTGGGAATTGAGAAGTTCTCTAGTTTATTATTATTATTAATGCTTCGTTGATTTAACCCAACATGAACAACAAAGACTGGCCCTCAAGGCATACATTCTAGATCGTTAGAATAAAAGTGAATCTGTAGCAAGGGTCGTGTTCTCAGGATTGTATCGGGAATTATTGAGGTCGCTGCTTTGCATTTGTGTTTTTGTATCGCTAATATTATTGTTCGTCCAAGCTACGTTTTTGCGTTTCAAGAGAATTTTGGTATGAAGTTATTTCCCTTTGAGATTACCTTAATAAGGATGGTCTTGCACTCTGATTTTGTATTGACCTAAATTGGAGTTGTGACTTAATATTTGACTCAGATACTATAAATTTTGTTAAAATTACCTATGAAAGTTGCAATGAATATATTTTCAAATATAATAGGATATAAACTAGTTTTTGTGACTCATACACTGCGTAGTTATTATCATTTTTTGTCCAGAAGTAGATTGGAGCAGCGGTATCAATTGCTCGTCACGATCACCGACCTCGCACGTAAGAGTTTTTGCTGCATGCGCATTCATTGTAACGGAATTCTTGAAACGACCAATCACGTTCCACAGTCTGAAACGCGATGTTGATATTTTTTGACCCACTACGTATATAACAATTGGATCGTATAAGGCAATAGGGGAGTCCGATGCTGTCGCGAAGACCGGCCGTGGCGAGGGGCCGGACTTTATCCTCGCTGATCCACATTTACAATTTGTAGAGCGGCCTCTGCTTCGTGTATTGGCTTGTTAATATTAATCTCATGTAGTTAAGTTAACCGTATGTATGCGTTAAGATTAGGGACCCTCTTCTTCACCGTTACCGGTCGGCAGCATGTTTGACTTCCTTTTGCAAACTGAAACTCAAAATTATTCGTTCAACTAAAATTCCTTCAGGAGCGCTTTTGAATCATCAAAAAACATAATTTTTAAATTTACCAGTTCGGAAAATAGTACACCTTTCGCTTTTATGTATTTGAAATGTGCCTCTTGTTTTTGGTCACAACTGAAAAATGTCTTAAATTTCTACCATACAAAATAGCTTTTTATGAATTGCTTTAAATATGTTTAGGTACTAAACCTCTTAATACCATGCGCTTTCACGTAAGTAAATTAATAGAAATAAGCCACGAATAGTTGAAATGCATTATTATCAAGTATTTCATTTAAATAGAGTTGTTTTTGGTATCAAAAACTGCTGTTTTACCTGCATGAAATAGGATATAGTATAATTTTTCTCATGATAATGTTATAGTTGACCGTCTTAATGTGGTAGATACATAAACCTTATATTACAATCGTATTACATTAGTGTACACAATAATACGCATAATATTTTTAAGCAATAAATTAAAATATAAGATATATTTATCCTCGTGAAGTCAAACAGAAAATTGTATGGAATACAGCAAATATTATCAACTTTTATGAATTTTTTAAATTTTATTTTCCTTGGCTTTTAATGGTTAGGTGTGCATGTTTGAGAATTAAAAAGGTGCTGTTAACATTTATGTATACAATAAATATTTTGTTTGCCGTTTAAATAATTTTAACAAAAGCCATTTTTTGTATAAGTAATTTAATACATGTGACATAGAAAAGTTATTTTGTTGATAGAATAAGTATATAGTTATGACTTTATTTGATGACCTCTTTAACATACTAGCGGTCCTCCGGACTTCGTTTATTGTATATACATAGCATGTAGCATGACAGTTTTTTTCTTTATATACATGACAAAAATAACAAATATTCCTGAATTTTCAATATTCAAATTTTCTTACAGGCTGTAAAAAACCATCCGAAAATATACTATTTTTCACATACATTGGTAACCAACAAATAAAATCCATATTAATTCGGCTTCGAACATAAAAATATCTTCTAAAGAATTTCGCTTGCCGTTAGTTCTCAAAGGTTTAACTACTTCCTGGCTACTGTTACATCCTGACCTTATTTCTAGAGTTCGCACATTTCGCTGTTAATTTTTAAATGTTCTTAGAATTTACATTCGTATATTGCAAATATTATGTCTAAGATAATTAAAATTGGTCAGTATTGAAGGGGTACTAATAGTATAAGATACAAAATATAAAGATAACAAATAAAAATCAACAACGAAGTTCCGGGGAAGATACCACACCCCTATAGAAGTGAAAATATCATCGGCGTGAAACAGTGGACATGGAGATCTGTATCCTTTTCCTACCCCTTCCCATTATAACCCTTTCGTATTATACGCGCCGCCAAACCTTTTCTTACCCTTCAACCCTGAAAAGCGGGAGATGCTTTTGAAGAGGCTGGTGATTGCTTTAATTTCGCATCAGGTGAACCACCAGCTCCATTACTGCTATAGCAAAAAAAAACTTTCCTTTGTCCATTTTTGGGTCTTAAACTATATCTATGTTTAATTTATTTAAAACGCTTCAGTAGTTTAGGCGTGAAGAAGAGACAGAATAAGTTACTTACGCATCTATAATATTGAATAGGCATTAACATAATGGAAAGAAGTAAATGATATAATACCTTTGCAGATACCAACAATAAACAGATCAAACTTCTGTGCATGTGTATATTTCAAAGTTTTCAGCCTCTGTTGGTGTTTGTAGTGGTTCTTGCTCTAATTGTTACCAACTTGCTTTTGTGTTGTCGCAGTAAGACCGAAGCTTATTGCTGGGTGCAGCGTTGGGCTGGTAAATTCGATTTAAAGCATTGAAAGAAAAAAAAAATAAGAAAAACCACTAAACGACAAAGTGGAACAGCAAAAGTAGAAGAAAATACAAAAAAATCAAAATAAGAAAAATTGTGCAAAAAAGAAAAAAAAACAATGTATATAGTATGTCCTACAGAACCGCCCAAAAGGATGAAGTTCAGCTAATGATAACATGACGAATATTTTGTTAACTGAGGGAATGTGAAGGGAGTTCTATAGTTATATATAATAAGATAACGCCGGGGAGTTTCAATGTTTGATAACTAACCTTGCGTAAAAAATAAACTCTAGGCTATGTCTTCACGATATTGAAAATTTAATACGCGTTAAACACATAAGGTGGGAATTATACATACATTTCTTACTAAATTTAATTTATAACGTTACTATATCAACTCATTTTGGTACTTAATGATAAATAAGTATTTCTAGGATGTAATCTAAATACATAAAAGTGAAATGCTCAATGATCCCCAGCTAATATTTCTTTAAATCCATTCAACGGTTCTGCGTGAGAAAATAGACAGTGATAATATTTATTTCGCAATAAGAATATTACCCACTTTCTCTTACTATATTCATGTAAACTAAACGATTTTTGTAAGATTTACTTCAAATCTGTTGAAGTTTTATACAAACTTATTATGTCTTTGAGGGGCGAATTCACGACTGACAGTTGTTTGGGCGCTGCGTTGAAATGTCTCATTGAGTCAGTCATTAAGTCTGACTTACTTTTTACATCTGTAAAAAAAAAATTGTAGAATTCCATTTTTTATTTGTATTGGCACAGCTTAACCCAAGTATTGTTTCGGATGAAACTTGGATGAAAGTGACTGGTGTCCAGGATTAATTAATTACATGTACTGTTTCTTTACAAAAATCAACACAGAGTTGAGATAGTGTACGACGTCACAGCTAATATTTAGGCTGTAGTATTATGTTATCTGTGATGTAGGTAAAATACACGGATGGGGATAATCGCGTTCGCTTATTTAATATGTATACCGTCTGTATAGAAGTATGTTCGCATTAACTTAGCGTCAGCACATGAGACTATTACGTAATTAAGCCATTTGCGTGCTCTAAATGTACAGCGAAATCCTTAAATATTTTTGGAAGGGAGAAGCTTTACTCTTCGTATTGCGAGCTTTCATAATTTCCTTAATATTAGGTATGGGTATGCTCTGGCATGTCACATTTTTTTCAATAAGCATAATGGAAAACAATTCAAAAATAGTAGTAAAGAAGGCTTAATAGCATATTGTTATAATTATTTTATAATATCCATGTCTTATTAAGGTTTTCTAATTTGTACAATTATTTTGATTATGTATTCTTATATTCAATTACAATAAAATTTCACCAATCCATCTGAATTGAATAATACTGATAGTAAGTTAACGAAAAATCTTCCATAACAAATTTGAAGAGAAATAATTAATTTCTACAAACATTATTCAAAATGGGCGCATTAAAGTATCACAGGCTATCGAGACAATAGGGGCATGTTTAAAGAATGATTTATGGCTGAAATATAAGCCAATTTTCCTTATTATAACCATTTTTCATTTTCAGTACATCTAATGGTTTGTAAAGCGAGTGCGCCAAAAAATTACGGACTGTAACGGGCGACCCAATTTTTAGTTACGTATATTGTTACGTGCTTTCGCGTAATACACGCAATGTACAGTCAGGAAGAGATGGTGGTGATAATGTTTATTTCATTTTAGAATTGTATTGCATTTGAGGATAATGTTTAACTATCAAAAAGGTTAAAAGCAGCTGAGAATTTTAAAGTAAAAATTAAAGAGTATTTAGAATATATGTGTTATTTACTCAATATTGTTGGTTTTGCTTCGAACTTCTCAAATAATAGTTAGCGCAGGAATTATTTGTAAGAAGAAAATGTCTGCAATCCTTATCTATTTCATTCCTTCGTCTCTAGTTTGTCTCGCCCTATTTTAGTAGTACATCCCTATAAATGCGGAAGTAACTTCATCTGTCTGTCTCTTTTTCCCTCCTGTAAAACTGTAACTGTAACTGTACTGTGTTCTAGGAAATTTGGAAGTTATTTCAGACCCGAGAAAACACCTAGAATCCAAGAAATCCTGAAAACGGAACCATGCGGCGAAAACCTAAGGACTGTCGCTGTTAATAAATAAATAAATATGTACATAAAAGGTTATTAAATATGCATGGTTCATTGAATATACATATTATTTCGTGAGACATACATAATATGTGTATTATAATTTTCATTTAATTTTTCCGGTACGTAAGCTATCAACTAGAAAACAAGGTAACAACAGATGGATTTTTCCTTAAAAATTGAAGTTGAATATATATGTATATAATTTAATCACACTAATATTAATAATGTGAAAGTTTATTTGTTTGGATGTTTGTCCGTTAATTACGCTATAACTACTGAACGAATTTTGATGAAATTTATTATACAGACAGAGAATGCGCTGATTTGGGTGATGGGATTAAATGCTCCCTTTGGATACAACAGGAATCTTGATCCGGGCGTGTCCGGTACGAGCGTCTAATATATCATAAACAAATCACATATTTTGAAAAGTTCTCTACCTCATAGTACTTATATCGTATATTGTGAACTGGTGTGAACTGTGATATATTATCTATTTCTTGAATATGATATCAACACACTTACATCACTATAATCGATATTGTTTTCCGTGTGACTTAAATCGATTTTGTTCGTGTTTGTTCTTACAGTAGCCTTGGGCACGCAACTGCTTTGATATTTGGGGTAAATTTTGGATGGAATTAGTTTGCAAGAGTGTTTTCTATTGTTTAAGTATTATTTTAAGCTTGTGCCCTTGGTCTTTTATGTATTTTTTGTTTACATTGATGTATATTGGAAAATTGTATCATATACTTTAAGTTAAATTAAAAAAAAGCACGTGCTATGGTAGAGTTATAATATACACATTACAAGTGTGAACATGTATTATAATACCTTAAGGTAAATCCACTGCAGTAAAAAGAAAACAGGAAAATTTTTGTTTATATGGTTCAGACTATATACTATATTAATTTAAACATAATTCACCATCACAAAATACCACTAAACATATTTTAAGCCATTAAAAACCAGGCTTATATACAATCAACCATTCTGATTTTTTGTCTAATTATTCTTCAAGTAACTTAATAATTTAATAATGAGTTTTTGAGTACGTACAATGAATAAATAGATTTTTTAGTAAATCACGTATTCTTATTTCTGAGCGTAATACGTACGCATGTGGGGATGCGGTCCTGTGTGTGTGTGTGTCCTCTTTATAGTATAGTATGTATAGTAATATTGGGTTCTTACAAAAGATAAATGTTTTAACAAATTTTGTTCAACGTTTCTGATAATTACTTCCCTCGTTAGGAAACAATTAAGTTGGTAATTCTGCTAGCTTATTTTTCACTTTTTAATGATTTGGATATTGAAAAAGCATATTGAAATATTATTAATAAAAGCTTAACAGTTATAAAACAGGTGCTCCTTTTATAACATCGCAATGAAATATTACACTGTTAAACATATTGCTTGAAGGGTTCAAAAAGTTTGTATTCAAAAAGCATAACAATTCAAATCAATTATTTGTTACATTCTTTGGCGAATTTATTGACGACATAAGTGCCTCACATCCTTTTTTAAAAGATATTCTTATAATGCTACATCGATATTAATGAAACCTACCTAACAACCACCGCAATGAAACTGGCTTCCAAATTAAAAAGAAACGCATCAAAATCGGTCATATGTTTCAGAGCTACAATGCCAAAGACAGACAGACAGTCACACATCGAAATTATAACATAATTATCTCTTCTTGCGTCGAGGCTTAAAAATAACATTTTAATTATTAATCAGACAAAGAAAGTCACGTATATGGCATGACTCGAGTTAGCTCATCCGAATGAGTGCCTTTGCACTGGCAATAACATTGATTGATTGCCTCCTTTATTGGTGTCCTGGGCTAAAATTTATGGTATTTTTTCTTCAAGAGTGCAAATTAAGTTTCATTTACTATTTGTCTTATACTATTTGAAAGAAGGTTTTTAGATCATAGAGTTGTACCAAATAAAAGATTTTCTGAAATTAAATTTAATTTGTTTGTTTAAACGTGCTTGTATAATTAACTACTGGTATGATTTGAAACATTCTTTCACCTTCTAACCATAAAGGTTCAACGAGTAATATAGGCTATATTATATATATAATAAAACAAAATCATGTCTGCCTGGGCGGAGCGGGTGCGATCAGCTAATTGCAAATAAACGATGAACAAATAAGAAGGCCAAAATAAGACTAGTTTGAGTTCTGTTTTATATGCATTAAAAATATTTATATAAAAGTCTCTATACGTAAATTGGAACACTAATTAATTAGAAATTGTCATTCAACGATTAATTTCCTTGGTACGATAACCAAAATTGCCCTACCATATATGATTCAAATATCTTAAAATGATAAAGTCAAAAGTGAAGTGTGCTAAGATCATAACCTACTGAGAGTTGGTGAGAGTGACAGTCCGTATAATAGTCCACAAAAAGTTGGGTCTTATAAAATGGGAGATAAAAAAATAATAGTGGCTTTAGCTATGTGTTTATGGATTGATACATCTCAAGGTAAGGATAGAGGATAAATGATGCAGAAAGGTTTTATTTGAGCGGCATAATTTGTATATTTCACCAAATATAGTTGTAATACTTAAATTTTCTTAGGGAGATTAAAATGTATGCTGTGTTTTCACTATGGTTCTTAATTTTTTTAATTCTTTACTTTAACTATTTATGGATAAAGTTTCTTTTGTTTTCTTTTTGTATTTTTTAGGTTCTGTGGTGTTGCAATCATAATTATTCTCGATCCGTTTAGTCCTTAGTACAGGCTTCCTTATTACTAATAAATAATATTTTAATGATGAAACATTTGTTCTTACACAAAAACTACTCGACCAATATCAAAAATACTTTCACCACTAGAAAGTAACATCTTTATTGATTGCCATGAATATACCAAGAAACGGGCAGATACAGCATCATTAATTAATGATATTTGATATTAAACAAATCCACTAAATAAGACTTCCTCGTCATGAAAATGGGATAAAAAGATACATATGCAGACGTCTGACATAGTCTTCTGAGAGCATAATTAATTCTCATACGGTTTATTCTATTTATAAATAAAAGAGTATAATCAATTCTACAGTGTTAAAGTTTTTGCTCGCTATTGACAATGCTGTAGGAAGCAAGGTGCTTATGATAAGATGGTGTCAACTGTATTTAGCGTTCTTCCTTACTTCAGTTTTGCAATAAGTGCTTTGATAACTATACGAACATAGGTTATGTTCGGGTCTTGCTTCGCGTGTGTGAGGTACCATTTTTCCACTTAAGTAGTGAAAAAGTATATAATACTTTATAATGTTTATAATTTAAATTAATTTGAGTTCACTTTGGTCACATCTACTCTAAAAGTACAATATACATAAATTGTAAACCATTATAGTATAGGAGAAATTAAGACCAAACTAAAACATTGTAAGTTTGCCTTCTTGTCTTTTTTTAAATGTTTTTGTATTTTTTAAATGTTTTCCAGCCCTTTTAATTAGAAAATTTAAAAATTATACCTCACAAGTAGTTTCTTAGCAGAAACTTGAGATGGGGAAGCAGTTAATTAGCGCAGTTGATTAAATTTTTCTTATAACTAGCGAGGTCGGTGCTAATTACTGTGCCGGTATCGTAATAAAAATCGTTCTAGTGGAGCTTCGCTTATTTATTGTTTAGTCTTGGTTAGTTTATTTATGTTTACTAACATGATCCATAGTTATTATTTTGTCTGTTATATAAAAAAAATGTTGCAACAATCGTTTTAAATTTTGTAGCAGCAGTAGCATGTATACTGAAAGAACTTAATAATAACCGATAAATCAAAATTAAACAGTCCCGAATTTGGAAGCTATACAGAGAAATTTAGTAATATCAACTCTAACACTATTTATCGTTCATAAATAAAAGCGAATTGTTTATAGACAGTACATAAGATAGAAAGGTGGAATCAAACTACAAAGAATTTTATTTTTTACATATTGATGATTCGTGTTGTTTTTACTATTTCATATATTTCATAGAAGTAAGTTGACATATTATGGTAAAAACATGGATCGAAAGGAATTGAGCCATTTGTTGTTCTTAATAGTAAGATATGTATACATGAGAGAAATATGTCCGAGCATACAGTGCTTTAATCAGTGGGAAATCGTCCATATTGAGGTCATGTAAAGGCCTTAGTGGTCTCTCACAAAGACAATAGCTATTATCGGATCCCACAAGACATACATCTGCAAGGCTGTTTCGCAACTATGACGTATAGGCACTTAGTACTTAGTGGTTATCTAACCGCTAAACCTAGCTTACCTGCTCTTATAAATACCTTATTAATTGATAAGAATTTTGCGCATATAAACTTACAAACATTTTTACATCCAGCAAACAACTAATATTTTTCGAGCACTTCATAAGATATGTTTTGTTTATTAATAATAAATTATGAAATGTCTTTTGAGTATGAATCTGAAATAAAAAATATAAATAGTAACGTTCTATAAACTGTAGATGATCTGATTAATTGAAATAATAAAAATAAACAAACTAAACGAGAGGTCATCACTTTTTAACAGATTTCATGATTCAAAGCAATTGCCTCGAATGCGTTTACCATTAAAAAGAGTTCGAGTTACAATTCAACTGTAAACGTCCTAAAATTCTGTAAAGCGATTTGCTAGATTGCAAAAAATATATGCGTATGTATATATTCACTATATCGTAAAAAAGGGTTTCGGACGCTATAGTTTTTTTTAATTTATAACTACTAATGTTCATCATGCATCGATCAGTTAGCAGTGTCAGGAGTATGTTTTCTGGCTTAAGCTCAGTGATGTTGGTCGAAAAATTCATCAGTATTACGTGTGCTTCTCAGCCTCAGTGCAGTGTGCAGCTCAGTTAATAGGATAAGAATAAGATTGGCATAAGATTGGCAACGGAAGTAAAGAATTAGCCTGGGATGGGTGGGGAATTGGATACGGGACTGCGCCTCCACAACTCACGGTTTTGAACCACCGAAACAGTAGCATTTACATGCTAATGTTTCAAGCTGCGAGGTGGCCAAATCGCGACAAAGCATCCTCGAATACCAAATAGAAAAATAATAACATGTTTTTGTAACTAAATGTCTTCATGAATCTGTACCACTCCTCATTAATGGCGTCAATATTGCGTTATGTCAATATATGAATTAATTCCAGCAGTCGGAAGGAAACTGGCATATTACGTGATATATTAAGTTACAACCGCCTCCATCACTATGTGGGAATTGGAAAATACAAGAACGTACTTGCATTGTTATGAAGTTTGTAACTATATCGTGGTAATTGTACGATACATGTGATATTTCAATTAAAACCATCGCCTGTAGTAATTAAGTACATAATATACTTTATTCAGCACACATAAATGAAGATGATTAAAAACAAGAAAGGAAAGAAACATTTATAAAGGTAAATTTAATATTTAATCGTTACATTTGTGAATAACGCCTGATGCCTGGTTTCTTTGATATTGAAAATAGAATTTGTCATAAGCTTTATTTCATCTAAGGTAGGCAAATGTTGAAATGGATGTTTGCATTTTAAATTCCAAAATAAGGTCCTTTTATTACAAGCAAAGGGCACATCGTATAATAAAAAAAGAAAGTTTGTTTATTTATTTCAATAAATATAACGCAATATAAGTACAGATGCTGCGTTGAACCCCAAACCAGGATACCCTGTTTTGTAAGAAATTGTTTAAATACTTAAATAAAAAAAATGTTCTGGTCTTGTATAAATAAAAAAATATGTATAGGTACTATATGAAAAATTGTCTCATTTTATATTCAAGAGGCACTACAAATATAAACGAAGCACCTCGGGGCTCATGTTAAGAAATGTAGTCTAGCGACGATCGTTATTTTTATATTATGGCAATTTGAAAGTAAAAATATGAACCTTTTTCTACGAAATCCCTTTGTAAGTGAATAATTTTCAGACGAAATCAAGATATGAGATATATCTATACTTATAAAGAGGTAAAATCATTGATGTAATAATTGTGACGTTGTAGAAGTTATGTCTGGATCTACTCATCCGTTATACAAAAAAAGTCATGTTGTTTATGGCTGTCATAGAGATCGTCGCTATATTTTATTTTGTGTTAATCTCGTTTTAACCCGCGTACGCGACACGGGGCAAGCAGCTTCTTAGGTATATATTAGTAATCTGATTGCTGGAAGTGAAAAGAACATTTATTGTTGTAATCAGCACTGATTTTACAGATGTAAGTAGTTACTAAGAGATTATATTACATACCTATATATTATACATTTATAAATTCCGAAATAACAATTTAATAAATTATATTGATATTGATTTATAGCCATAGCAATAGTAACTAAGCATTCTGCTTCTTATTGTTTTTTAAATCGTTTACATATATTTTAATATATGCAGTTCAAACAAGGTTTTCCTCTTTAAAATATTAGTGCAGGTTAAAAACTGCACCTGAGCTTGCATGCTAATTACATAAATTCTTAGAGCGATACATAATAATTTTATACCGCGTAAAGTGGTGTCAAATGGTTAGATAAGGTCTTGTATAACTTTCCTTCTAGTACTCTCTGCTAACAATAGACAGTGGGGTTGTTAGTGTTATTACTATCGCAATTTTAGTCACGGTGATGACGTTTGAATTAACGCATGCGCGTTCGCGCACTTTGCATTTTGCGCGGTTTTTTTGACATCTAGGCAAAGTGAAAACTCTTTTTTGAACAATTACCGTTTGTTAAGGGTAACGTGAAATTAAAGAATACTGATTTGTATATTACATTTTCTCCAAATATCCTCAAAGTTTTTATTATTGAAAATGCAATAAGCTAATTAATTAATTAATTAATGTTAAATAATTATAGTTTCCGTGAAATGCTATGAATGAAGCATTGGTGCATGACGTTTGTCACATACTTAGACGATTATTTAATCCTTGACCAATCGAGTAGTCCTGACGACTAACCTAATCGACACGGCGATTTAGTAATAGTTACTATGTCCATTACATTACGACACTAAGCCTTCGCACCCGTGTTAGACATGGTCAGTTATAATTAAACGAGCAACAAATATCGTCGTATTAGAAAAAGTTATCACGAAGATTGTGTCGAATCTGTGCAAGTAAAAAAAAAAAATTAATACTCGAATAGAATTCGAAGTTTGAAAACAAGGCGCTCGTTTAAAATTTGTACGAAGTTGGTGTTCACTTTTATATTGAACAATGGAGATTGTAAAAATTTTTTACGTGTGGACTGTGTTAACATTTTTAATATTGCAAAGTGTGCTGGTTGGCACAGAACAGAGTGCGTTCGAATTACCTGTGCAATTAGTCGGTTTCCCGTTTATCATTATGGCTGTGAGAGTGACGAATTTTATCAAGAAATTGTCGTACGCCCTTAGTCCAGGTAATGTTGTGATTTTGTTTTTCATTCAATATAACTTTATGGACCTAAGTCTACTGAATAAAATGTCTACTGAGTAAAATTCAAATTTTAAAAGAAATTAAATAGCAGTTTAAAAGGCGACAATGTGCGAAAAGCCTCGCCGTAAGGGTACAATTCTATATACTATATTTAAATTAAATAACAATAAACTGTATTAAATAGTTACTCATATATGTTGTAATGAGCAATGCCTTTTGCTGTCGTCTAAAAAGCTGATGCGATTACACGAACTTAATGACGCAGAGCGCGACTCATTGCGTGAGTTTAACTCACGCTTGACTGGTTCAGTACTATTTATTTATACTTAGTATAAATAAAAACTTATAGTATACTCCTATAGGAGTTCCTTCGAATTTAAATTTGAATACACGCATATTACACAATACATTACCAAATACATTCTTTAAACTAAGGAATTATGAAATAAAACCATATTTAAATATTAAAACCAAAAGTACGTTTCCTTCATAAGATCTAGGACACACCGGTTAGCCTTGTTCGTTATTATCATAAATTATAAACATTTATTTTATTTTGTTTGGATAGTTTTTAAAAATTACTCTTTATAAATGTGCTTGTGAAACTTTTACAAGCATTAGAAGTTGTACTTAAAAGTATATTCATGCAAATACACCAACTTGTAGAACTAAACATAACTTTAGAACAAAACCGTTTTAACTTTGCGTTCACGGTTTAATAAGTTTTTAAAAGTGGCAACAACCTATCTAATTACAGATAAATACGAATATTAAAACAATAAATAACATGCATATAGATCTAAAGATGATAGCATAGAATTGAGACAACAAAATATCTGGAAGATTCGGTATGAAAGTATAAGTGAACACAATAACCTACTTGCAAGAATGACATAACTTTCCGATTGACCAACGAGACGGGGAAGCCGTTACGTTTCGTGTCACTCACACCGCGCTTTACCATCGTTACCAGTTCTAGCTGTACCGCTTTAAGCACGTGTAGACTGCTTTATTTGATTGGAAGAAACAAAAAAGAAATGAGATAACGCGCGCGAATTTTAAAAATAGAACGCGGTTTTTTATATTTGTAGCAAAAATATTTGCAAAGAATCTACAAAATTTAAAAATGCAGTTTGGTGTGGTATATTGTTCCTTTTTAATTTTGTTTATTTGTTTTTGTAATGTTTCATCCGAAGAAGCCCCATTTGAATTACCAGTACAGCTCGTTGGATTTCCATTTATAGTGGGTAGTGTTAGATTGACGAATTTCTTGAAGAAATTGAGTTATTCATTGAGTCCTGGTATGTATGCCTTGTCATAAACTGAAATTAATACATTGATATTTACTATAAATTATTGGTAGGTTTTTTTTTATAATAACTAGGTACTTGTTAATTTGGTCAAAACATTTCATCTAGGCCTAAGATAGGGTCATTAACTACAGATTTAGGGATATTAACTACAGATTTGGAAACTTCAATTTCAATAAAAGAAGAACCAGTATTACAGACATTATTTTTTTTATAATTTCAATATACTTTTCTTATAAGTGCATTTAAGTATCAGGTAGATTTTCTATATTTCAGCGAAATTGCAATATATGTTTTATAATGTTATTATCATAAAATATACATAATGAATCTCGTAAAAAATATATTGCCCCTTTAGGGACGGAAACGAACGTCATTATGAGTAATAAATAATGTCGAGTCAGCAGATATTACTTAATATATCAAAAAGTTCGTGATATTTTAGTAAGTTACCAACTTACCTTCGTACTTTTTTGTACTTTTTTACGTAAAATTAATATTACAAATGCGAAATACTTTATTACTTTGATAGAACCTTAGATACTGTGGTAATTCCTCGAGCTACACAACCACGAGGTCATAGATTCCATATTCAGTAAGGTTAAGATATGTATGTATATGCTAGTCTAGTGAAAAACATAGTTTTACATCTCCTTGCTCGTAAGTATAATCAATCTGGTAGTACAGACGTGACGCATAGCAGTCCCTTATTCAAAAGGGAGATAGTAAGAAACAGGCATCGTTTATAACACTGAGCACTATATAAAATGAACAAAACTTGTGTGGCTAATGTACAACGTCAAAGTACACGGGAGAGGGCTATTCGAACCAATATTTTTCTTAACATTGGTACATTATTTAGATAAATTATTGAAGTTACAAGAATTTTTTCAGAAATTCTACATTGTGTTTAAGAAAAAACAGGGGAAAAAACAAACCACAAAACATTATTTTCGCCATTCAATTAAACTATAAACAATATTCTGTATTTGTACGATAGGGATAATCGTGCCGCTGCATGTTTTATTTATTTAAACAGACCCAAATATACGATGCAGCTAGACTATTAAATATGTATTTCCGTATATCGATGACATTTTGTTTTGACTCTTTATTGTTGGTTTATTACGCCGTCTCGTACATGGAATTAAAATTTAAAATGTGTCATTTGTTCATAATTGGTTTTACGTGTCGAAAATTTGATGAATTATTTGTAGTATTATGTTGCATAAATATAATAAAAGAAAGATATTTATTGCCAAACGATTTTAGAAAAATCCTATATGATACCCATTTATTTGAAATGTGTTCAGCTCTCCACTTAAAGGAGTCGTATGAATGTACCTAGCTTTTAAATTTTATCTAATATTGACTGTATTAATATATCTATATCAAAGGACAACATGTAATTGCATTTTATATTTTCTAATAAATTTTTCGCATAGAAACGCAAAGGTAATTTGGAAGCGATGCATCATCCGAAATTTTAAAACAAAAGCTTTGACAGTGTTGGATAGACGGAAATGGATAGCTTATCGATTTAAGTAAATGTATGCGATATTAGGATAGATAGGGGCTTGGGAACAATGTGTTTATAATGTAGTTAGAACCTGAAAATCATATTAAGTTTACATAATCACAAATTTAAGCAAAACTGTGATATTGAGAAATTTTTAAAGAATAGATAAGTATTACTTTTCGCCGAACCGCGCCAATGCCTAGCTTATCAATAACTTTTTTTATAACCAAATTTTCATATACATAACATTTGAATGGTATAAAAACCGAACATTAAATAAGAAAAAAAAAATTCCCCTCCATTTTCCCTATTATAATTTACGCGTGTAACTTTTATTAGTTATTCATTGTTGGGTTGTAAAACATTGATTAATTTCGGCCGTCCCATTCTAATAACTGTACAAATCCCGAATAAGATAAACTATATATTGACATATTACATTTAAACCATCACATAGATTTAATTAATAATTTTATTTTCAGCCACATACCGCTCCAGAAAGCGTCGCGAGCTGACATTCGCAAGCGATCCAGAAACATTTGACGTTCAGGAAGTGGAAAAATACATAGTCGGTGAATTCGGCACACGGGCCTGTGTGTTCGAGCGTGTGTGTGCACACTACGCTAAGAGGGCTAGGGCACAGCCTAAACCGCAAATGGACTGGCCTGATGTATTTAGGTATGCCTTTTTCAATAATTTGCATTTGTGCTTACGATATGTTTAAAGTTTTTAAATGTAAATCTACAAACAGTATGGAGGTCTAAATGTTTGAATGCCAGTACAAACGAGTGAGTGTTTCGTTTTTATATAAACAATATATATGTAATTTCTGTTACATGAACAACTTATAATAAAATTTAATACGAATAAATACCGGTTATTTGCTGTAACGCATATTCTTACGAAGCAAAATATATAAACAAAATCTTTAAATATCTTTGATCAAACGAGACATCAAGTAAAAAAAAAACATTTTTAAAACAGAAATTTTACAACAATGTTCAAGCAGGGATATTTTGTTAGAATCAATAAATCCTCAGAAGAATCCGAATTGTATTACCTGTATCTAAAATTTCCTTCCCGGAGCAAGCACATACATTATACATAATAGAGAACGAGTCATTGATTCTTCGTTGACTGGTTGTTACTTCCTTATAAGTCGAGTTATTCCTATCACTTTTCATTATAAATGAAATCTTAGTAGGCTACTATGCCCGTTAACTGGTATACATTGTAAATTAGAGTTTACTCGCGTTGTAATATCTCAGTCAATAAGCCTATACGAAACAATTTAGCCAGCTTACAGTTTGCAGTGAAGTTTAGATTTTATAACTTTGTCTATATTGGGCCACTTTACTGTCTAACGTTTCAGGCAGTGTGCCAAGCTAAATGGATTTAGGATGAATTGGGCTGCAAGTAACGGATGACCATATTTGTTTTAGTTATATGTATAGCGTTTTGAAAGAAAAGTTTACTTTAAAGTATATTGTGTAAAATAATTTAAACAACAAATCTGGAAGTAAAATATGTCTCTTTCATAAAGATGTATTTAATTGTTTATATTTATTTAATATATTAAATAATATTTGTTGACGTTATAAGTGATTAATAGAAAAAAAATATATATTTATTAACCACTCTAAAACAAAGTTGTCCTAATCACTTCGTTTCCTCTTTCATTTTCAAAGCACTACCTCTCGGAGTTATTTTGCTTTTACGTGGACGTAAAAATGTCTTACACAATGAATTACCACGACCTTTTACACAATTACCTACCAACAAATACAACTTGAAAATATCTTTAACAGCCATTTCTAAATAACATTATGTAAAATTAATTCATAAAATTTAGAAAATACGTTTGTAAGCATCGCATAGCTAAATCTGTGGCCCTTAAATATTTATAAATGATAATTCAAAAGTTCACCGAAAACAATGCTCGTCCTTGACACGACAGGCCAGGCGAAGGCATGGGTTTCTACGGTTACAAAACATTCAAGGCCACGCGAAAAGCAGGCCAGTGATTGTAAGAATGCAGCGGCGATTCCGCTAAGTGGGCCGTTGATGTAACTCGTACGCAACCGGACTGTCGAGTCTCAGTATGAGAGTGGAGCGTCACGTAGTTTTTGTTATATAGTATCCTATTGCTTATCAAAGGACGTCAAAGCTGCCAAAATGCCTTTGTTTGATTAAATTTAAAAATATCTTTTGTTTGTTAGAATTTTCGTGAGATGTCGTGTTATATTTCGAATCCTCCTCCTAAGGATTATATTCTAAATACGTATCTTATTTAGTTTTCATTAGTCTATAATACAATATTCTGACCTGATGTGATGGGCAGAATTTTTAAAAAGCATGGTTATATACCTAATGTTATGTTTAATAATTGCAATATTTTTTATAATTTTCTTCGTATGTCAATTGAACAAAATATAAAATTTACTACCGATATAGGTACTCATGACTGCTCTCAGTTGATAGAGATAATAAAATATTATATAAAATATAAATAAAATATTATGCAACAACTGCGGCAACTTTCTCTCATCTAATCTAACTTTGATAAACATCACAATAAACAAAGGCTATTCTGGTAAAACAAAACATAATCCCTACTAGTATTATTAATGCAAAAGTATCATTAATTAGTTTGTCTGTTTATCTCTTCTTCACGCCTAAATTACTCAACAAATTGTTTAAAATATTTGATACTGTAGAGACCATCATTATATTTTATACTCGAGGATTAAAATTCAGTTTTATATATGTTTAAATTGATTTCTCCAATTCAAAAGGCTATATAGTATAGGCTATATTTTTTAACACAATATGTAATTTAATATCTCGTGTGTGAAGGTTAAGTGTGGAAAGCAAATGTATTCATGACTTGCTACAATTTCTCAATCGCTGCTGCAATCGAATTTCATTATCAGAATATACGAAATGATAGAAATAAAGTTTATATTTTTATTACTGCAGTCTGCACACATAACTTATTTTAAAATTAAAATGATACCGAAGGTCATGATATTTTTTCGTTCCGAATTTCGAGAGTTATCTTTAGAAGATACAAAAATAAAAAATAAGGGCTGTATATTTAACATAAAAAGTTTTAAAATCGTATATAAGTATTCATTAGTATGCTTTTTATTTAATTATAAACTACAATTTGAAGAAAACTCACTAAGACTTCTCAACGGACGATCTAATCGAATACAATCCTTTTAGGCTATTGTTAACAATCGTATGAAAAAGCTTGAATTTGTATATTCTTCCAATAAACAGTACTTTTGTATGTATGTATAAGAGTACACTTTCTTTGTCTCCAGCCAAAGTTAAACTAAAACCTTAAAAGAAACAGTACCGTATACTACTGGTAAATTAATTAGTTTATAACATATGTTAGTAATAAATGCGTATTAGTTAATAATATATGCATTTGTTTTCTTCCAGCCAATACAAACGTTCACCAGATCAAGCGAAGGAGTTGTATCTTCTTAGCGTATTTCTTGGTGACATAGTGGGCTCTCCACAGCTGTGTCACCAGCTGGGCAAACGCAGGGGCTGCGACGATTCCTTGTTGAGATAATACAAAACTTTTAAATGTCTTTTTTCATATTTTAATAGCATTCAATGTGTACAACGTTTTTAATTATAAGAGAAATGTAATGATTAGAAGAACTATGACCTGAACCACAACCTGTTACCAATAATGTAAGACCTATTAAATAAAGATTTATTATAATTATTAATACTATCTTGGGGATTTCACTTTAGGGATCGTAGGTAACCGAGTGGTAAGGCCACGTCCCGTTATGATAAGACATAGATTTGAATCCCGCCCCATAAGTGTTTTTTTTTAATTTTCTATTTACCTTTACAAACATATTACGAACACTTTAAACTGTTTTATTTTGTACGTTTGAGTGTTTATTAGTGATTTCATAAAGGATTTTTTTAAGGGTGTGTGATTAATAAGGTGGTAGTTTAAAAAGAAAATATTATTCATAAATCTTCAAAAAGTTTACATGTATAAAAGTTTTGTATGGGACATGAAATAAGTAGCCTATTCAAAGCCGATCAAGTACAATTTAACCTATTTCTTTACTATACTATCCAAATTAAAATATTAACTGTCGAATGAAAAAACTTATTGTAAATATGTTAATATGAAATTAATTTTTAAAACATCGCTGCGTTAAAACTGTTATATTTTTAATAGTTTTGATGATCGTATCTTTCCTAGCCGGTGAGGTTTTATTCCGAAAATATTAAAATGGCTCGTACTGACGGATCTCGCGTCTATTTAACCCTTAGGTATGGTATGGTATGGTTTTTAATTATAATAGAGAGGCTAAGAAATTTTTAACTATTAAAACTATGTAGGTGAAAAGAAATAAATAAATAGGTTGTTTGTGGATTTTGTGTTTTGTATTTGGTGCTTTTAAAATTATTTGGTTATGTATATTGTACGTTATTGTAGAAGTATGTATATATAAGTAGAAAAGTAGTTTTTATGTATTTAGAATTAGGCAATAAAAAGTTACCACGTCAATAAATGTGATGTATGATTAAGTTAAACGGTTGTAAATAAGCACAATTGTTATATATCATTAATCAAGATAAATTTAAAATGTATACGACCAGTTTCACAACTTGCTCTTCTTTATATTTTTTCGGTGTATTTTTTAATACATTATTTGTGTTTTTAACTGTTATTCTTAGAAGTTGTGAAACCGGCAGTTGATATGTTTACCTTAAGATAGTAAAGAAATTGTTAACTTGTAAATTATTTTTATTGTTTACTAAATAATTATTTTATAAATTTCAGAGATACCCAATTAGATAGAAAATGTGTTCACTTAATATATATAGAGAAATTAATCTTTGTTGTTTTATAATCATTACATAAAATAATAATATTATAACTGTAAAATAAAAACATTGTTTATTATTAATATATTTGACACATAACGTAGCATAATATACACGTTTTTATATAAGTTTTTATATTAATCGCGCGCATCATAAGTTACCTACTTTGCGATATGATATTTGTTATTATAAGCTGTTTAGTTATTTTATAATAACCGATACAGGAATTATTATTAGATAAGTGTACTGTAAAATCTCGTGAATTCTTCCTCTTAGTTGCCAGTTTATGCAGTAATATTGGATCTTATTTTGTTATTATGGCTGCGGGATTTATAAAATTCAACCCTTGGTGAAATGTTTACTAATAAACTGGATTATTTTCAATTGTGTTTTTTTAACTGAATCGTTAGAAAAAATAAGTAAAAAAATTGTGTAACATAAAAAAGAGGCATAAACTAGAGATTTTTTGAAACGAAAAGCTACGAATAATTAGTGGTACAGTAGAAAATCTTCTTATTTCAATTTGCACCTTTTAAATCGATTTCTCAGGCTTTCATAGCATTTCATAAGCTTTTGGCTTTTAAAAAAATTACAAAGTGAAAACTATGTAAGCATTAAATTTTATATTCTTTTGATGAAAACAAAATTAAAAACATAAGTATCTACTGATAATATTACAGTATCGTAATTTAGGACATCGATACTTATAATAAAAGAGTTATGAGCGATAATCACAACAAAAAGGTTTCTTTCAAAAAGCAATTTTATGACGTCATTCAAATCCTAATGGCTTCATTATACGACATTATCAGCTAGGATATTGAGGCCGTTTATTAACAACTAGCGCAGCGTCCGCCCCGGCTCCGTCCGTGGTACATATATAGCCTATTGCCTTCCTCAATAAATGGGCTATCTTAAATTGAAATAATTTTTCAATTCAGACCAGTAGTTCCTGACATTAGTGCGTTCAAACAAACAAACTCTTCAACTTCATAATATTAGTGTAGATATAATAAGTATCCCTACTACTATAACAAATGCAAAATTAACTGTCTGTCTGTCTCTTCTTCAAGGCTAAACTATTGAACTGATTTGGATATTTGGTACAAAGACAAATAAGGGACAAATAATATATTCATCTCGTAAATCTTAATCCCCATCTTAATATATAAAACGTAAAGATGATCGACTGACTGATCTATCATCGCACAGCCTAAAATACTGCACTGATCAGGCTGAAATTTGGCATGCAGATAGCCGCTATCATGTGAACATTTGCTAAGGACGGATTTTGATAAATTTGCGCACAAATGGATAAATAGGGGATGAACGTTGTTTTACGATATTTAATTTGACCACGAGGGCAAAACTTCGGGCAGCAGCTAGTGTAAAATTATAATAATGAACATTTCATGGATTACCATCTTCTATTTGTTCATGAATTTACACTTTTATTCTAATAAAAACATGCATACACAAATTATAAATAGCGCCCTCTATTATGCGTTTTTGGAGGCTACGTAGAGTTTTACTTTCGTGTGGTAGTACATTCACCTGTAACGTCGTTGTAACTTTATTTTGCTTTTCACATTTCACTCTAGTTCCTAAGAATATGAAGTAAAGGCTAGATGGCGTTAAAATTAAACGAGTCCAACATAATATGCAAGAAATAAAATCAGTATAGATAATCTCTAATCTAGAATAATAATTGAAAAGAACAGCAGAAGTACATTTAAAAAGAAGGTATTACTGAGAAGTATTTGATAAATTTATTGAATCATAGAAGATTTTTTGCAAGGCGATTCAATTTCACTAGACATAGAGAATTAAATTATACAATTGATAATTAAGTTTTCCTAACCTTCATAACAACATGCTGAAATTCTTAAAAATGGGTCGCACAATATTCGTGTCCATCCTACAGTTGAGTTTTGTTATTGACATAAATAATATAAAAATAATTACAATTGTGAAATCATTCATGTAACATAAATGGTATAATACATAACGCAAATTTTTATCCTACCCATAGCATTATAATTTATATCTATTTCATTTAACTCAATATATCAGTACATAGTCCATGAAACAAAGTCGCTTTCCGAAGTATTATGGAGTTTTTTGTAATAGATATTGTAATTCAAGAGGAAGGTTCATATATGTAACACCATAGATAAAAAGTGGAGTGGGGGAGAAGGGGATTTACTCCGAATTTAACGCGTGGGATAGACACATGACTTTTAATAACAGTAACAAAGATTTTAATTTATTTCATCTTTTATACGGGAACAGTTAGGAAGGACCCTAAATATAATTGTTGGCTATTTGCATCCACTACACGGACTGGCTACGTACCCAGTTTTTACAAATAGTGTACCCTATTTTCTTGAAGGTCCCAAACTAATTACTGTTTGGAATGTCTGTCACATGAAAGAGCTCCTTTTGTCCGTATTGCGCATAAAACTGATAGTACCTAAGACCCAACTATGAACACAAATAATGAAAACTATGTCTCCATAAAAGAATGAATTTTTTAACTATTAGTGTATCAATGAATACATTAATTAAAATAAGAAAACATCACTGTCATTTATACTACAAAAGTTCGATTTAAATTGGTTCCTTTCCTTTCAAAAGTATTGAAATAGTCTAGAGTCACATTAGAATTTCGGTGATAAAATTCCACAACGCCAGCAGGTGCAATGTTTAAGTGTCCACATAATCTACAAAGCAATCACAGCCACATAATATCCGGTAATGCCATGCCACACTAACTGAATTCTCTTGCAAATGGAAGGAAGTCACTCGCGGTGCCTGATGGCGGTAATTGGCAGTTTTACCACGTTTAAACCACCGCTGTACAAACTTCCTCAATTAATATAATAATATAATAGTTGCATTCCTTTCTTTACTATCTTTTTAAACAAATTATTTAAAATAAAAATGAATATGTTTGCGGCGCCTAATGGTGTTTGCCTTTGGAATTAAAAATCGCATTCGTTTCGGGCCTTTATGGAATTATTTTCCGTATTTACTAATATTTAAAATTCCTGATGATTTTCCTAGTCATAACCAACGTCTTCCGAGTTTTGATACATCCATCTATCTATATAGAGTCACACCATCAAAGAGAACATCACATACTTAAATATGCAAGAGCACAGAATTATTCAAGTTACACAATTAAAATTTTGACTGAAAATGAATACGTCTATTTTCAATTAAAATAGGATCTAAAATATTCCATACTTACTTACTCGATATCGGTCGTTATTAACTTCCTATTAAAAAAAATAATTAAAATAATTAATAAAAAGTTCGGAGTAATAATGAGCTGAGAAAATTTACTTTTTATAGTTTAAAATGAAAATGAGTTCTAACAGAGAAATTATCGGTTTGATCATAAAATCGTTTGTATAATCGTTATGTAAGGGCTTGTGTTTTGCAACCTTGTAAAGGAAATGTTTTTGCAATCGATACATAATGTTTGTATAAGTCCGTTTGATGACCATCAATCAATTTCTCATTAGATACCCAGATAATGATATAAGTGTAACGTACTCGAATGTACTTGTATTATTTGGACGCCCACTCGCTAAATAAAGCAGAATTAATAGGAACGTGAGAATTTCATTCACTCTTTGAAGGTTTAACCAGCTTATACAGACATAGACCTAGTTACTACTCTATATATATGTGGCAAATGATATACAATGGATTTTTTTAGTAATAGCTTATTATTTTCAGTAGTTAATGACATATATTTGAATGAATAAAAACTGAATAGGTATTAGAAATGTAATGACATGTAATGACTTGCATGAAAAAGTGTAATGCCAAACTGATACAAAACAGTTTTTGCTAGATATGGTTTGATATTTGTTTAATACAGACAGTTCCCGTAGGTGCAGAAATTATAATATTCCTACTATTACAATAGGGACGTGGGTTCAGTAACCTAATGGAAAATAATGAGTGTTGATCTTTTTGTTAGGTTTTTAATATATGTACGTTTATACATGAGTTTGTATCTAGCTAGTAAGTTTTTACTAAGAAAATTAATAAATCACCACCCTTATCATTTTCAATGTCGGCGAAGGAGTTTTTCCTGTGGACCATAGGATATACTAGGACTATGGACATTTGGAACTTTTGAACTTTTAATTTAGGGATTCATCAAAAGAGCGTGTTAAAAGTCGGCAACGCTCGTGTTTCTGGATACAAATTATGATGCCGATTATTACAATAAATTACGATATACCATGTTCACTTTGCAGTTTCGAACTAAATTGTTATGAGGTAAGGTTTACTACCTTATATCTTAAGAAATAAAAATATGCTTCTAGATCCAAGATTATCAACATGTAGTGCCCTGAATATATTATCCCTCATTTAACTCATTCTCTTTGATATGTGTGGAAGAAATTACATAGCCTTTCTCTTGATACTATCTTAACACTTTCCTGCAGTATTAATTGAGGAAGGGATGTTCGAAAGAAATTGAGGAAAAGGGAACGAAGTAACGGGGGTATAACGTACGTGTGTTATAGAGGGTTCTGTACTCGGCAATTTGCAGTAATAGTAATTGGTGACATTTTATCAACGCATAGGACATCGAATTATATATATTATTATTTGTATTTGTAAATGGAGCTTGAATTAATTGTTACATGCAATACTGTACTATGTTGTTATTTATTTGTGGTGTTGGCAGAATATCAGCGTCACGGTCCCATTGACTTTGACATTAATGCTGAGCCAAGACCCTTTTTAAGAACACAGTGCACATTTGTCTCCGTCCTGCTTTTTCCTCTGTGTGTTAATTTTTCTTTGTTTAATTGTTTTATTTTGTAATTGTCGAGTATTTAATGTTCTCTTTTAATAAACCTTAAACGTAATCTATCATTCTATCTATATTTACATAAGAATGAAACCAATTATTCGTATGTGTAAATGCTTTGCGTAATATAAACTATTTTTTAAACAGAATACGCAAAGGCAAGACAAACTTATAGATCTTTGAAATGATTCTTATATTCAGGTCTAATATGCATCTAAATAGACTATTATCGTTTCAACTTTAACCTTATGCAGTTTCTTAATATATTAGCGATTTTGGATAGCTTTGACATTAAGATAATAATAAGGCACAGAAAAAATGCTTTTAATGCAATAACAATAACTAGGTCAATTTATATCCTATCCTATCTCTTATACGAGAATATTGAAAGCATATTAAACACATGTCGAAATTCAAACAGCTGCACAAATTTCCACGAATTTTTACTACTAAAAATAAGCAAAAGTTTCAATACGTGTTAACACGCTAAATCTACTGTATAAAAATAAGTCCGGTTTTCCTTCCTGACGCTATAACTCCAGAACCCACGAACCGATTTCCACAGTTTTGCATTCGTTGGAAAGGTCTCGGGCTCCGTGAGGTTTATAGCCAAGAAAATTCAGGAAAAGTTTCAACAGAAAAGCGTTAAAATCATTTTTCACATACAGCCATCTGGTGGCGAAACGGAGTTCGCCGGGTTTGCTAGTATTAAATATAGCGAGAGAAATTCTGTTTTAATTAAAACAAAAGTATGACAAGAGGGATGTTCGTAACATGTTTCCGATTTTTTTTTTATTATTTATGTAGCGAGCAACAGATATCAGATATTATGTAGAGGTAGGGCCTTTGCAAATGCGCACTCCGGTTTTAAGGAAAAAATTATCAGGGCAATAAAGGCTGGGAAGGGCACGAAAAGGATACGGGCCTCTGCATCGCCTACTCACTGAACGAAACACAAGCATTCGCATGCTAGTTTTCACGCCGATCTTCTGTGGGGGTGTGGTACCAGGGTGTAAGCTGACCCAATTCGTCCGAGGCGTACTCCATTCCCACATTACTAGACTTTTAATTAAATAAATAATGATCAGATAAATAGACCTCTACGATTTGTATATTATCTCGCACGTTATAATACGCGTAGTCTCATATATCAAAGTAATGGCCTATTATTGCGTGGTATTGCAATCCCCATATGTGTGTCTCCATCATTCTCTAATGATACCAACCTCTAACTAGGTTCGATTGTGCTTATGTTATATTCGTACTACAATTGTCTAGAACATTCGTTCTTTATTTTCAACGTGGAGCTTTACGAAATGTTATTTGGACAATTTCTGGAATGTGACCCGTATTCAAATGAAGTTACAACATAATTTGAGACTTAAGTAGACGTGAACAATTCTTTAGACTTTAACGCAAATACGTAACGAGATAGAAACTGTTATTTATTTAACTATTTATAGGATATAGTACAATCGGCGGCCTTATCACTATGCAGTGAATTATATTATATTGAAAAATAAATTAACAGAGTTCAAACATTGTTTATGAAACCGAAAACTAATACACAAATTTTACATACGGGTTTTTATTCGTACTGCTATTATTCTCATTTGCACTGTAGCATGTAAATGACAAATAAAACATAAACACCTTTCCTATTTCAAGGTTGAGCGAATCCAACCAATGAAGCGGGTAAAGATAACTAGATTTATACAATGATGATATAGGTTATATTGTATCAGGATTAACTTCGACCTTCACGATACAATTATTGTCTGGAATTAGGTGTTCTTATCTTACTATTAATACGAAATGAGACCTGTGCTTTCTAATAACCAATAATTCCTAATAATTATCGTCTTTGTGCGAAATTGCTGAAATGTAAGACTAATTAATTTTATTTGCTGATAGGTTATTTTGTTGTTAGTCTCAGGTATATTAGGAAAAATATGGGAAAAATAAAAATTTATCTACATTAAATGTATAACATTGCATTCACTGGTTCGTTGTTTATAATAAGCATTAGACTGGCAATTGGAATTAGTGTAGCTTATTTTCAACCTACTTCGACAAAAGGAGGACGTTTGACTGCATTTTCTTTTCGCGAAGTTACCTCAGAACTTTCTATGAGGCAAATCGATTTTGACGATTCTCGTTTTTTAAAGCTGATGTCTGCCGCTTGGTCGATTTTTAATTTAGGTCTAGTTCTGACAATTTGAAGACGATTTAGTTTTTTGCAAAAATCATTATTTTGTAACAAAGATTATGGATTTTACTTATATAATAGTATTTATACATCGGCATTCAAATGAAATGCATTAAATTAATATTGAACATAAAAAGACACATGACGGTTGACATACAATAAGAATACTGTTATATTGTATCTGTGGTTAATCATAAACTAGCTGCTTGCCCCAGCTCTGCCTAGGTAGATTTTGTTATTTATAGGCTAGTAACTAAACTAGTAATAAATAGTTGTGAAATTAAATAGAATGCATAAATCAAAGTTACTAAGCATAAACCTCCATTTCTATATTATACTTATTAATTAATTGTACGGCTACCTTCATATCTAACGCAATTATTCTTATTTATAATGACGATCATTAATCTCTCCTCTCAAACTCCCAGACATCGCTTTCAGCGGCAGCGTTACGCTAACAAATATATGATTATTACCCTGCGATAATAAGGTCAATCGTGTTATAGAAACAAGAAATAAAATATGCTGCATTGTCTGTATATTGTGCAAGGTAAGCAATGTGATTATGCTGTTGAGTCAACAAACCATTCCCGGTCTTCCTAGGACAGCCCCACTACGTAGAAAGTGAATGCGCCTGAGGTGGTCATCTCATTGCAAGACAAGCGCATACAAACACACGCGGCTTGGCGGTAACGCGCGACGTACGCCGCCGCAAAAACATTCGAATTTTGAATCAACCTAATCCCTTTCTATTTTTTTTATCCTGTGCCAGTGTTGCCATCACAAAATGGAACTCAAGATTTTACTGATTCTAGGTAAGTTTATTGACGTATTTTTGCCTGAGTACTAAAATTGTATAATACTCTTATTTTAAGGATAACTTATTTATTTTATAGATTATTGATTCTAATTGATTGAATGAAATTCTTCTAACTAGCTAATGGGTTGATTATATAATAAAACCGTATCTGGAAGCAACGAAAATGTTAATTTATTATGAAGAAGAAAGGAAAACTCGACTATTATTATAGCAAAATTACTTTCCTTTTTTAATTCATTTAATTAGGAAGATAACATCAATCAAATAGATGAGCGCGTGCTCAATCATTGGAAAATACGCGGGAAAGTTGAGAGCTATCTTAATTCCAAACCATGAATATAGCCATAATCTCACCGCACTTAATTTCAAAATATTGAAATAATCTATCCTATAAATTATTCAATTGGTTAACTACTTATTTGCATAAATCAAATTTGTCAATGTGTATAAATAGTTTTCTTTATAAGCAACTTTGTATGCAGTACTTAATAATATGAATAAATTAAAAACTGATTGCGTAGTGATATAAAATTTAATGTTATATTTCATTCGAATTTCCCCGATCTATAAGCCCGATATCAGCTCTTAGTTTAATTATTTCATAACCACTAGGTAACATTCCTAATCTCATTATTATTCATAATAGCTTCAGATTACATACACAGTAAAATTTTATTAAAAATTTACATTAATATTTAAAACATTGAGAAACTGTTATAATAATGAGATTCGACTAATACTTCTTTTAAAGTGTAGGTATATATTATATACAAATTTCGGTAACGACAGCTAAACAATAGAACAACATAAAAATATATTTTCCTATAAACATACGCAAATAATTGGTTTTCCATTAAAACATTTCTGCAATTTAGTCTATACGAGCCGTTGTTATAACGTATCCATTTTTCTTTTTATCAGGGGGGTAGTCATAAAACAATAGTAATTTCAGTGTAGACAAAATGACAGAGTACCATACCACAGAATAATAAGTACAAATAACCATACTACGTTACAGACTATTTAAGCTACCATAAATTCGCCCCGGAATCCGAAATTCAAACTTCATTGTAGTTACACTAAAACCTGAAAATGACTGACGACACAATAAAATCTCAATTAGATGAAACATTTTCCCAGCTATTCACGGATATATTTACGTGTAACAGTGAAAACGAGTAGACTGTTAATTAATTATGCAGTTTTTGCGTGATACACGTGCGCGGACGAAAGTTTAACATTTTCAGCGGGAGCGTGTCGGGATATCGTTGTAATGACGTAAGACACATTCTCAATTGTTTGATTTCATTAAGCCTAATAGTATATTAAAATATAAATTAATGAGAGCATCTTCTAATTATAACTTATGTTTTAAATGAACATTAGAGTTTTATAAACGTTTAATATTATTAATTTAATTTATAAAATAGCTATTGGAGACTAATAAGACTTTGTTGTTGTTTTAGTAACTATGTAATTTGGAGGTTTAAAGTTTAACAAACGAAATGTAAGTTAATCTTACTTAGTTCTGGAAAAAATTAGGATAGATATAAAATTTTACAGGCTTAGGTATTATAATTTTTATTTAAAGTAAGGGCATCCTTCGAATATTATAAATGCGAAAGTTTGTGAGGATGGATGTATGTGTATGTGTATGTATGTTTGTTACCCTTCCACGAAAAAACTACTCTACGGATTTGGATAAAACTTACAGTAATAAAGGTTATTCATCAGAATAGCACATAGGCGACAATTTATAATGACTTTATGTAATTTTGGTCATCATGTAACGATACGTGTCAATTAAGTCGGAAAAAATCTTCTATTTGAGACCTATCTTGGTGTGCGCTGCCTAAACCAATGGAGTTACATAAAGATGATGAACGGCAGGATTGTTGTCTTTAGTAGATCTAAATAAAAGTCCGCAACGTCATATATCTACCTTTTATGTACCAGTACGATGATAATTATGTACCATAAATTCATGGGCGTGCAGCTAGTATTATTATATAAAATAGATGATTGTTAATAATTTATATATATAAATTCTCTTTTATGCATTCATTTTAATCATAATGACACAATGATTGCGATTAAACTTCTCAAGGAGGTATACTCTGAGTAGGTTTTATGACATAAAGAAATTTATTTCTTAAAATGGCATTTTTGTCTATTGTCTGCTCAAACAATAGCTTAATTAAATTATGCTTGAATAACCCTATCGTTTAAATTCTTTTGCATTTATGAAATAACAAAGTCTTTTTTTTTTATGTCACAGTCGGCAATGGAGCTGGTGGGACGCCTGATAGTAAGCGCTACCACCGCCCATGAACATTTGTAGAGGCGAAAAGTTTACAGATCGAGGCGATTACAGATCTTACGCCCCTACAAATGGATTGCTGACTTTAAATTGGGAAGAGATTAAGAAAGGATTGGCGAGAGGAATAAAGGAAAGGACTGGGAAGGGGAAGGAAAAGGATATGGGCCTCCGGCTCCCCCACTCACCGAACGAAATACAGCAGAATGCTATTTCACGTCGGTCTTCTGTGGGGGTGTGGTACTTCCCCGGTGCGAGCTGGCCCAATTCGTGCCGAAGCGTGCTCGACTACCACATACAGCAAGTTATAAGGGTTTCATGAGTTTTCTTTAATAATATTGACGTAAATATTTGTATTACTTCCACCATAGAGAAACAACTAAGTTTAAGACGAGACGTGACGTGACGTGACCTACGTGTTATAAGCGTGAATAAAATTCGTTTGTTATTCTATCTCGAATAAACTGCTGAACTAATATTGATGTTTTAGAGAGTTGCCTAAAAACTGTGTATCAGTTCAGCGTACAATTTTTTATTATTTTCTTAATCACTCTTGAGTTAAACATGGTTAAAGTGTTCTACGTATAACAATATTTATATTTCATTACAATGTATACGTATGTATTTCCTATCTTAATAAATTTTATAAATAAATTGCAATAATATATAACATAGAAAATTAACACTCAAAAATAGAAAAGGTGTAATTTGGACAAAAAAAAATCCTCTAAATCGCTATTTCACTATTTACATTGAAATAGAAAAATGGGCACTTTAATTTAATCGCAACGTTTGATCGTAATATATAAAAAATAATTGAAGGTTTCACACACAATCATATTTCCGCAAGACAATACAAGCTAGCTAACAGATAATATAACAATTATAAGATACCGATCATTTCCCAACACCGGTCTTGTTCATTGTGAAATAACATGGGTTCCTGGTAGGTACATTGCGAAATGTTTTCTAATAAATTTATCACAATTTTGTAAAATTACAATTTCACTGATAAAGATTTTTTTTAACAGACTTCCAGAAACAAAAGGAGGTTCTATGTTCGTCTGTGTGTACCTATCTTTGAAAATTATTTGTGTGAATTATTCTTGATTTTTATTTATTATACAGATAGACATGTTTTTGATACGATAAATACATCTTTTTTTAATCGTTGATGAGAAATCTCATGCAGCAGAGTGAGCACGTAATCAAAATATAGTTAAATGTATCGTCACAGAATACTAACTAGTAACTAGCGTGTATCGTATATAATATTTCGGGCACAGTGACATAATAGAGAATACCTCTAGAAAATTGGAACGTCTTTCGCTCTTGGTAATTTGAGAAAAAACCTTGGTGCCATCGTTATATTCATTTCACGCCTGTTCGAACGTACATGTTGAAAATATATTAAAAGAGTTTTTATTAGAGTTACGTCTACAGCGATCGAATATGGAATTTGAGAGACGATACAACTGGTGCTTCGATATTTTTTTGTATGATTCAATATGGCGCAAATAATATGAAATAGTTGATATTTTTAGAGACATTATGGTAACTACTGCTTGCTGCTAGAGTCGATTGTGACCATTCTGTGACACATCGGCGATTAATTTATGATTTATGGCATTTCTGGATAGATCTATAAGAATCCTATTAATAAATATTTCTTGACATTAGCTAACATTGCAATTTGCAATTTGTTATATAAGATTACTTCATAAAGCTACATTCCTTGTGCCTATGAATGATGGATTATGAAATGATAAAAATAGTTAATATAAAAATACTTAAAATACGTTTACATGTATTATATATAACTAATACTACATAATAGCACGATTCTAATTCATAGATTCCAAACTCATCAATGCATGTTGGTGAAGTGGGATATAAACATTAATGTTTATTTATAGGTTAAAGGTGAAGGAGGATGAATAACTGGGATTTGAGTTCAATTGCCATACACACTGAGTCATTGAGTATGGAAAATGTACCTTTCAAATTGTAAGGACACGGAGCTCACGGCAAATTTAGCGATCAATTTTTATTACTCGATATATGTTGAGGTTATATTCTAAATACGTATATTTAGATGCATTTAGGACTTTATAAAAATTCGGACGGAAATAGCATGTAATGTAGGTTACATTTCAAGCTACAAATAATTGCAATTAAATAGAAAAGGCATGTCTAGTGCAGTCTTATTCTATCTTATTTTACTTAGTCGTTTGTTTTTGTATTTTTAGATTTAGATGTTAGATGAACTTGTATAATTGTTAACATCATAAAAGTATATAATAGCTTTGTCTTGCGTTCCACCCCGACTTCGCCCGTCGTACATAGCCTAAAGCATTCAGAGATCACGTAAATATTAACGGCGAATGAATTTTTGTAATCGATCTAGTTCCAAGATTGGCTCATTCAAGTAAACAAACAATATCTTCAGCTTTATTATAAGTATCGTAATTTATTGATTACGCATATACTCGTATATTAATATGATATTATTACGTTACGTAAACAATAGGTAGCTATATTACCAAATAAGAAACTATTCATAATAACAATTTATTCCGTCTCTCCCTGGAACATTTAAGACATGACAAAGAAGGTGGGTCTTGTCTCAACATATAATAAAAGTAATCTGTGCTCTTAACATTTACAAATACCAAGCATCATATTCTATCTTTATTTTTGCACGTGACTTCGCACGTGTTAACTTCGGAATGAAACCTCTTTCAACCTCTCTATTTTTATGTTATTATAAATAAAAACCTTCCTCTTGAATCACTTTATCTATCAACAAAATCATCAAAATCTGTTGCGTTAATAAAGACGCAAGCATGCAGACACACAGACGGCGGCAAGTCATAACTTCAGAAACGTCATCCTAACAACTGCTCGTGACGGGGCAATGACATACATCGATACAGGAAAAGGCATATCTATAAAACCTGGAGATTAAAGGAAGCAATCGGCTGTAGGAGTAAATCCTGCGGAGGATATTACGAATAAAACAAGTTCCATCGGTCTATAAGGCCCGGGATAGTAATTTGTAAACATGTGTACCTACGTACAGCCGACGGCTTCCTGCAGTTAACCATCCGTGTGCTTATTCGAAGAGACAATTTATTGAAGTACATATTCATTAGGTCTACGTGTAATTTACTAGTTGAAAAACAGTGAATAAAGAAGTGGAATGTAATGGAAATTGATAGTTTTAGGTTTCGTTGCGACTAATATTTTCAAAGCTTAAGCTAAGGATATTATGTGTAATTTTCTGTATATTACATCTTTGTTCATAATTCAAATGTTATATATTATTATACATAAAAGTTTGTTGTATTGATAATCACTGCGTAATAAGTTTGTTTGTCTGTGCCTTCTCTTATGAACAGACGAAGCAAAGGTTAAAGGTAAAGGTTATGCCATTTTTCAAGTCTCAAAATATATTTGTATCGAATGTCATCTAAATCGGCTCAGTAATTTAAGCGTGAAGAAGAGGCGGACAGGCTCTGCTGCTCTTACTCTATGACTTCTGCGACTATATTAAAATACGACTATTATGCTTATACATTTATAATACTTGTATTATAGTACATAGAATGGGATAAATCAGTATAGCTTTATAATGCATTTGGCTTCGCACGCGTTAAATTTGCTAGATGTTATACATGAAAATCTTCCTTTCGAAACACTCTATCTATTCAAAAAACTCCATCAAAATCCGTTGCGTAGTTTTATACATTTAAGCATACATAGGGACATAGGGACAGAGAAAGCGACTTCGTTTTGTACTATGTAGTGATGACTAATGCCAACCTCCTGTTTAGCCGAAAGCTTCTGTTAAAATTGGCTGCAAGCAGTTTAATTGTGAATTCATATTAATTACCATCTCTGTGCAAACATTTCATACATATCCCATTATTTTTTCATAAATTTCAGACTAGATAATACAGTTAATAGAAGAACCGATATAGAATTAATATTTTATTTGTCAAATGAGCGCCAAAATGAGACAATTACTCTGTATTGTCAAGCGTAAATCCCAATTCGCAAACAGACGCTTTTGATAATTGAATTAACAGTGCATTGCATTTGACGGCCGACCTGCTTTAATATCGAAGTTAATATTCAATTTTCATTATTTGCGACATTCATTTTACTGGCCCAACACAGAATTATTTGTAATACAAGTTTTTACCCTTTTTATTCAGATTTTGATATTGAATAAAATAGAACAGTTCAAACAATTGACTCTTACTGTAAATCCTATAATTACATATATAAATATAAGTATTCACTAAGTATTAACTATATTTTAAACACCTCCAAGTAACTGAATAACGTTTACCGTGTCAGCTATTAAGCTAGTATGTTATAATATAAATGCAAACACTGATTACCTTAAAAAATACTACATTATCATATCAATAGCTAGAGTCTATCGTTATGAAGTTTTCAAAGGCACCATAGAGTATTATGTTATCTGTGGCAACGTGTATACTTAAACTACCGCTGATTACTAAGGTTACTTCTACCCAGAACATTCGCCTAGAAATTTAGTTTTTTTTTAATATTTACAAATCTTTTATCTAATCATATATAGATTTAATATTTTTTGCAAAATCATACATATTTTTGCAAGAAAAACAAACTCAAACTCAAATATTTATTTATTAAATTAGACAGAGTAAACAGAGTTATATCATAAATATACACTTTACCACTTATCACTGAAACTTGATTATAATTAAATTTCAACAAAGGGAATTCTCGTTGATTGGAATTGGATTAATTTGTACTTATTTTTTAAAAGTTCTAAATCCGCTGTAAGCTGGAGTTTTTTGAGGAATACGGCTATTCAATTATTGCGGATTCTAACAATAATGTGTGAAGAGATTTGTTGAAGTCTACGAAATAACTTTTAAAACATTACAAGAGAATGGTTGCTAAATAGAATGAAACCATACTATAAGCTATACAGAACAGATTAAATTCTAGAAACTTACCCTTGCTCCGCTCGGGATAAAGTATACAATATAGATTTCAGGAATAACAATTATTGGAATCGTTCGTTCGTCGTAATTTATTCATTAATATATAGTTAGAGAGCACTGGCTCAGTGGTTAGGACCAAGGACTTCAATTGTATAGTTGTGGTTTCGAGACCATATCCGTCAGCCAGCACATATCCGTGGTGGATGATAGCCTGAACCCAGGACTGTGTCCCTGCAGTGAGAACATATAATATGTGCTGATAATCATGATAATAAATACATTATCTTAGTGTCCCTAGAAATTGTTCTAAATTCAAAACCATCTAAATTTAATGTAGCAACTATTGAATGAATGTCAATAGAGGCGAAATAATTAATATACTAGGTGGTCTGACCCAAAATGAAAATTACTGTTATTAACGTCAAACAAATTTCACAGGTCGTCCCATTTATTGATAGTGGCAGTATAAAGTGATTTCCAAAGGTTAATTATTAGTTAAATTACAACCACTTTGCAAAATTTACGACATCCATCTTTTAGTTTAAAGACTAGCTATTACCTACTTGGGATACAATACTTTAGTTACAGTTTGAAAACGATTTTATTTTCATTACAATAAGTATTTAATGTTGCAGAAATTCAAACTTTTATTAGGGACTTAATTTTTGAGCACAATTTTGTCTAAGTAATTTGAATTACACTAAAGAAGAGGTTTATGTATTTTTTATAATATTGAGATTAATTTAGCCTCTTTCTCATAATATTTATTTTATGTAGGAATCGTATCCTCCTATGTGGAAACAATTTTAATAATTCTTTGACGTATCCAATTTCAAACTGGTAGCCGAGTACGCTTCGGCACGAATTAGGCCAGCTCGCACTATTACACACACATAGAAGACTGATGTATAATAGTATAATGCGAATCTATTGATATAGCAGCGTATTGGTTTCACGTTTCCTTTTCCTCACCTTTCAAAGTCCTTATTTCTTATTTGCAATCCTTTCCTTATTCTTATCCCTTTAAAGCGGGCAACGCCAAACACAAAGCACCTTTAAAACACCAGCTCTGATACTGAATTGTATTGAATTCTGTATGTTTTTTATAAACTAGCTTTCCATACGCGGTAGTTCAGCTCGGGTAGACTTAGAATAAAAAAATAAAGTAGATACAGCCTATGTGAATAGTATATCTTTCTACTGGTGAATTGATTTTCACAATCTGTGTTATATTATTGATATTATTTTTACAACTGTTTGATTGAAAATAGATTGTAATTAAATACGATATACGAATCTTTTCTCAATATTTGAAATATTTCTCTCAAGCAGGGACTAAATTAACTGTTTCACATAAAAGTCTGTTTTATTAGATGGATGAACGCGTAAAATATTCGACCCTCTCGTAAGAAAACTTAATGCTACTGAAAGCTTTTGGGAAATAATCTGTATTTACATTGGGATCAAGATATATATTAAACTTATTATGTCAGATTTATAACAATTAACTTTATTGACGTTTATAATATATATTAACGGAAAATTACAGTATATATATTATGTTTTCATTCTAATTTAATAAAAGTACTAGTTTGATATAAGTAGTAAGAAAGCAGAATTCAATTTTTACAGTTTAATTAGATAGATAAAATGTCTTATAACATCATAATCTTTCTTAATATAAACAAAATTAACGATTTATTATGTTACCTACCGAGTTACATACTTCCCTAAATGTAATAATAACAATAATTTCACCTCATTAACGATTATAAATTTATATAATTTTACTTGGTTACAGTAACTGTCAGATTTATTATGTAATCGTAATAACTAAGACCAACTATATTTTATCTATGCTTTGGTACTGGTTTTCTGTCACATTGCCAATAGTATTTTGCAAAATCCTGTGAGTCATTTCCTACGAAATCGGGTTGAAGATATTAATCAATTAGTTACAAATTGTAAATAGGTAGGGAAATATTAAGAAAAATTGTAAATAAATAAGAAATATTTATGTACCTATACCATGATTGTCTTTGTTTATTTGTTTATTTTTTACTATATTATCGCGGCTATCTTTTTATTTTTCTAACAAACACGTAAAAATATAATGCCCCCGTGGGTGTGCATCGGGGGTTAAAACAACAATAATACATATGAATACTCTCTATAATCACATAACACATGTTTTCTCAGTGAGTATGGATGAAAGTTTGTGCATTAGGTATGCTTAAATCTCTCCCCACCGTAACTCTATACTTTTCCTTAAAGTCTTAGAGTGAACAAATAGCATTTTATTTTCTTTTGGGTGTGCATGGGAATAAACCATTTTATTAATAGTCTATCACAATAACTTTCTTAAATTATGTATTCAAACATATTTTAACTTGATTTTCTATTTAATGTTGAACGACAGTTCTTGTTTGTTTCAATGCTATTTCATAATATGTTTCTGTTATTTTACATTGCTAATGAGTTACTTGCAATATTATATTATTCGCTTATATTATTATTATTGTCGAAAAATAAACGATATTCGTTCGTTTTTTAATGATTTTATGTCAATATATGTGTGTAGATATAATAGTTACGTAACTCAGGGGCTTATGGGATTGCGATTGATATTTCCTGAACTCGTGGGAGTCGATAATCAAAGGAAGATACGTAGAAACAATATTTAAACAAACAATAACCGCACTAGATTGTTTGGTAGAGCTGAAAACGCAATTTGTGCCTACTATGTGTCAATTCAATAGTTGGATTGGCGTGCAATTGAATTGTAGATGAAGTGACGTCATTGTTATGGATGTTGAGGTTATGAGAATTTACCGTTACATGTATCCTGTAGAGATATAATCTGTGGACAATAATCTGTGGACAACCGAACTAAGTCAACTGGTATAAATATACGCAGATAGAGGGAGAGAGAGGGATATGGTCTTATATCTATCCAATTATGTACATGTTATATCTTTTTTTAGTCACATCATCTATTAGTTATCTGTTTAATTTCTAGTGGACACGAGGAATTGTAACTTTCAGAACCTGACTCTACCAGACCTAAAAAACCTGAATATATTTTACGTATTTTATTTTAAACAGATAATTTCTATATGTATAGAAAATACATGTGATGGATGCAATGAAAGTGAAGCTTGTTTCATGTTAAGAGACCGTGTCTCAGCAGCTCTTTCTATACTTCGTGTTAAAATCAAAATAAATGCTTTATAATTCTTATGCATGTTGCACAATTATTTCATACTAAGCAAAATACCAAGGAAAATTATTTCTACTAATCAGATTAATAAGAAATAAAAAAAGAATGTAATTTTGAATGAATATATACAGCTCAGATTAATAATTGGATATATAACCTCACGAAGAGTACTATTCACTTCTATATATAAATATAGCTATACTTAAATTTTAAGATTGGTCAAAGCCCTAGAATATATCATATACGACTTACGTACAATTATACATACTGAGATTTTCTACAAAATCGAAGTATGTAATAAAATCTAGCTAGAGGCTATTAATTTTATTTATATAAGCTTAACTTTGAAACGCCTATTACAAATCGAATAATCATAAAAAACAATAATTTTATCGATCTTTAATCCACTATAACTCCTATATACAGCTGCCCTTCCTCCCGATTAGAATGTATTGCCGTCTTTCACGCTCGCCAAATATGCGGCCGATTATAGCGCTACTATGGTTATGGTATTAAGCTACCATACGCATGACTTGCTTCTATGCTTGATTTATTTTAACGCATGCTTGCACCCTCAAACCTTAACATTGCACCGCAGATTATATGACGCTTTCCGTTTTGACTCTAATGAAATGGTTTTGGAGAGGGTTTTGCAAACACGACATAAAAATGTGTGTTAGTTTTACATATTTGCTTATAGACTTTGATTTTAAATGTTGTAATATATAATGACATTGAAATAAACACCCTTATTTATTAAATACAAACTGCATTAAACGTATAAAGTGATAAGGTATAAAAAAAAAACAAAAAAAGTATTTTCTGTTGAACACAAAATAAGAAATGAATTACTTACAAAAACAGTTTAATTTTAAATAGTTCGATTCACTAGTAAACTGTAGAAATTATTCAAAAGCAGGTGTTGTAGGTTGGTTATATCAATGATGACTTTAATAAGTTATTTTGACATTTGATTTATTTATATTCATCATGTGTCGAGCAAATGGCGTTTAATTTAGACATGCAACAGTCGTAACAATACAATATCTACTGTAATTACAGACACAAAATAAATGTAATTAGAGTTTAATATCCTCTGTCAAAAAGCATTAAATATAAAGGTTTGATTGTTTGTCTTAAATGCTTTTTACGTCTCGTTAATAAGGTTCATTAATCTTGAATTCAATTTTACACGAGTTCCTATAAAACATTTTTGTACAAACACTTTGATACTAAACGTAAAATTTATTATTTCAAGACTATTTCGAATAACAAGTGATTTAATGACCCTTTATTTCTCTTTAAAATTAAGTTGTCTGCCTATCAAGGATTCTTGAAAAAAAATTATTGAATAAGCGACGTTGTTGGTTACAGTGGTGATTTTGATATCTAAACTAAAAATCGCATACTTGCCTTAAATATCCCCATTAAGATAACTTAAATAATACATCAATTCGACCTTGATATATGGGTATAGTTTCTAAACATTTAGATCAAGATAAAAATTAGTGTGGATAAAGTATGGACCGTTGGTGACCTTCAGATATAGACTCATAATTGTGGGAACAGACCCACTACCAGCAACATGGTAGCACGACCTCGTTGTTTTTATTGTTCTTAAACCATTGTCAAAATTCCATTAAATAATTAACACAGACAATGCTTTTGTTGTTAGCAAAAGAGTTGTTACTTTTATATGAGAATGGGATTGTTCTTAGAGGACCGTGATTTCGTTAGTTTGTTTTTTATTACGTTTAATTCAATTTGTTATTTATGTCTTAGCGGACAACTGAGCTGGTGGTTCATCTGAAGATAAACGAACACGATTGCCCATGAACATTCAATACAGAGTAGAGATGCCACGAATATTCGGCAGCTATTCGGTATTCGGCCTATTCGGCCACTTTTAAACTATTCGGTATTCGGCCGAATAATACGTACTATTCGGCCGAATACCGAATAGTCGGAATACCGAATAGTAAATCAATGAAAAAAAGGAACATCATATTACTCAAAATTATCTATTTATTTCTAAATTACAACTCTTTAGTAATTAAAATTGATCAGTGGTAAGTTGTGATGGATAAAAAAAAAGGTGTGTGTGCGATTCACACATGATAGAAGTGAAACTTCAATAAATCGTCAAAAGAATGAATAAAATAGTATGTATATTTCTGTCTCATTCTTTGCCGGCTTCATTCTACACATTTTTGTATTTCTGTCTCTTACCTGTCGTTTTTCCGTTGCATCAGGTTTGAAATAACAACGATTCTAAAGAAGTTTCACTTCAAAAACAAGCATTTATTGGTAGCAAACGACTACGCTTTTCATCGTAAAAGATACCAGCCTCAGAAAATAACTATATAACCTCTCACTATACACGCTACTTCCAGGAGAAGAAAGATACACTTTAGCAAATTTCGAAAGGTTTGGGTATTGTTTTTCGTTTGCTAACCACCACTTGTAAGGATCGGCCTTCCTATCTAGGCGACTATCCTTGACGTGATTTACTCGCAATTGAATTGAAACAAATAGCCATCGATCTCCTGCCGCGCCAACGCAACGAGGAAAACAGGTTTTTACTTGTCTTATTCCAGCGAACAAGCCCCCGACAAGCATGTATTTCGTGCCGAATATTCGGTGGCCGAATATTCGGCGCTTCGGCCGACAGCGCTGCCGAATATTCGGTATTCGGTATTCGGCCAATCAACTATTCGTGGCATCTCTAATACAGAGGTAGTGCCTCTGCGAATGCGTTGTCCACTTTAAGTGGTAAGGGACAGGATAATTGACAATGGGAAAGAGGGAATGGCCTGGGAAGGGTGAGAAAAAGGAAACAGAAATTTTTCTTTTTCTTTCCTTGTTGTCATCTTATATTTTTGTTAGAAGAAATAAATAGAACACTGATAAACAGAAGTATTCACAAGTACTGGGAAATGGGTATATGTATAAACATTAAACACAACAATAAAAAAAAAACAAACATAACAGCACAAGTTCTAAATACTCCTTCTTTATTCTAAACATAATTGTACACACTGATTAATGATATTAGGTACTGTATAATATGCTCTCTATAGGCTCACCTTTCTATTACCTACTTATCGAACCTTACTCATTTCAAGTTATTACGAGCATTTTTCCGTCAATAACTAAGCTCTTAAACTATTCCCCAAGTAAAATTGGCTAAATGCTACGTACATTGGGATTGAGTTCGCAATTTATCGCAAGTTCCGAGCTAAATTCATTTGGCATCAATAGAAACTAATCAATTAGACACTCCTGCTTTGCTTATACAATGAATTGACCCTAAAAAGCCGATAGCAAATACGCTTTGTTTTCCTTTTCTCTAACTAATGGCAGCCGTTTTTTGCTAGGAACTATTTACGTACGTCTATAGTATTTGTACGATTTGCGATTACAATATAAAGCGAAATAAACTTTATATAGATAATACATGTTTTTTTTTTAAATTCTATCTCCTTTGATATATGCTTTGTTTGAGGAATCAAAGAGCTATCATATTAAGAAGCTACCAATTATATACATATCGTAACCAGTTTCATAGATCAATAAAGCAGACATAACTATCGTGAAATTAAATCTAGCATTTGTAAGGAATTTGTATCAGAAATCCTATGTACCTTCATGGTTAAGAATATTTTAAATCGCCATAAGCAATTTCTTCTGAACTTACTCGATCAATCCGCATTCTCAAGTGCTTCCTCGTGCAAGCATAAAAGAAATTCGCTCCGTAATATCGAAGCCACAATAGCGTCTGATAACATCTCATTAGTGGGATAAGATAAATTATTCTTCGGAGCTCGGTCGATCGGAGATTTATTCTGTACTATGTCCGCTTGACATGCTTGTCTTTAATTATAATTCTATGTAACAACATATTATATGTAGAGAAAATTTGATTTAAACTGTACTGTTAAGTATAAAAAATATATAACAGTCAACTATAACATCGAAAACAATTTAACAAAAGCTAATGCTAAGCCTTCAAATTGTCATAACTAGATCAAATTTAAACGGGACCTTATTAGCCATCAGGCATCATGGGATCAGGCATTTCAGGCAGCTTTCAATACAAAAATCATAAAAATCGGTTACAGTAATAAGTTATAAAATAACTTCCCATTTTTTTAAGTTGGTTGATAAAAATGTCCATTGAACTACTACTTGGAATAAGTATTAATCAATTTATCTGTTATATAGGGTAACTTAGATTGGAGAAAGTGATCTTCAGTCATGTTTAGTACCTGTAAGCGGCTATATCTCTTTTTTTAGAATAGGTAAATCTGCCGTCTTATTTCGATCAAGGTAAAATTTTCACATTTACTAGGAGCTTTGCAAGCCAATGTACAATGCCTATTCTGGTTCATTTATATTCATAGTTATTATACGTGATTGTCATAGACCCATCTCGATAATATTCTGCGTAAAAGAAAATCTAATCTATCGATCATATCATCCTAGTCTACTACAATAAAAGTCTGCAAGGACAGACTGACATTTCATTTCCCGCGCTCTCAAATCATATTTCTCTCTCGTATATATAGATAATAGCTATCATCTGATATGTGGATTTTGTATGTACAATAATCACATATTTAATATATATCGGAATACATGAAATATACGGAAGCATTCGAATTTTTCCACATTTCAATTCGAAATGTGAAAAAAGGTGACTTTGAAAATTTTGTTAAAGTTTTATGGCATAAAAAATAATATAGTGAAACTAAGATATTGTGAAAAATCTAGGACAAAAAATTCCTAAGAACAATTTAGATACTAGTAAATTAATATTTTGAATACATCGCGACAAAATATACTTAAATAAAAATAAAACATTATGACTGTAAAGCATGTACTTTTTAGCATATCCTATGCTACAAAGTTCTGAATGATGACTAAAAATTAATAGCGATATAATATCGGCTTTGTACTTTTTACCGTGTATGGTCGTGCATGCATACTACAATACTGTCGTCGATAATTGCTAATCTTTTCCTAGTAACACAATAATATTGCAAGAAAGTAGACAATTGGTTTTTTCTATTAATATTAAGATATTTGGAATATTTTAAAGTCACGTCATAAAATTCCTTTGTGTAGCGTATCCGTCTTAATTACAATTTTCTACAAATTCTTTGGATACATAAAAATGCTGCAAATTAATAAATATTGTCTTCAATTTGATTGATTTATCTATATTACTAAACTATATATGTAGAGGTAAGTTTTGGGAGTTTTTGACGATATAGGAAGCAATCCGCAGAGTTATTATTTTACTAATATTTTATAGGCTATGTTTAATTTTCTTATACCCCGGATCAACCCTGGCGCAGCCCATTTGTAAATTATGAAGAAACTATGCAAAATATTCAAAGAAATACGAAGCATATGTATCTTTATTTATTTATTTAAATTATTTATCTAAACCTAGTACTAATAGTGTTAATATAATGAAGTTTAAATTGAAATAATCAAACTTATTTAATACAATAGTGTTGATCGCAAGCAATTCATAGAAGTATTATGAAAAGGGGAATATTCAGAGATAGTATCATAATAATTTTACTAATTAATGGGTTAAGAAAATATAAAAAAAAGAGTTTATTTTCTCACAACATTTAAGTAGATAAGTTTACACATATTCAGTAAATAAATAAGTGTGAGACTGGTGCCTAAACTAGGTAATAAAATTTACCTGTATTTTAGGTCACCAGGCCCCCACTCCTCGCTACCTTACGACCAACGACGAGTCTTGGGATCGAATGACTGGATATATAAAGCCAGTCATTCATAAGTCCAATAGAAATAAATAAAGAAATATATGACGCACAATATATATACATTTCTCTAGTCATCCAAGGATATACTAGGCATATTGTCATTTATATGAAACGAGATTTTCCAGAACTTTGTTTTCTTTTGAAAGAAGAAGCTAGCCGTGTGTTCCCATTTGAATTTGTCAGCATTTCTTAAAAACAACTATAGCGTTATTTTTCGTTTTATGTAGGGATATTACTCGTATGTACATTGTACACCTTAATTTCTATAAAACATATATTTTCCAAATAATTGTGTCATTTACAATCAAATGCAACTTTCACAATGGGTTTGACATAGACGGAGCTTCCCACGGCTCGGTTGGTAACTGTGTTGCCAGTTAAATGCGATTATTAACGTTTGTAGTATCTTAGGAGCTAATTTGACATTTAATGACCTTTGTCCAGTTCATCCTTTATGTTTATTATAGAAAATATATTGAATTAATTGTAATGAACTGAGTTGATCTACAAAATATAATTACTATAGATGCTAATTAATTGACTAATTCAATTTATTAGAAAATTATAATACTGTTTCTACAAATTCAAAAAGTGAAATTAGTATTAAATAAGATATTCCAATCTACCATATCAAGAACGATCATAATTAATTAAATCACGTATTAATAAAACATATACGCTTGGATTTCATTACCCATTCAATTTGATGCACATACAGGGTTATCCATCAATCTAGACACAAATTCAATTTCAGGGAGAATCTATTTTCAATTGCTAAGCTTGTCACGAACCGAGTTTGTCACGAAGTTTTATCTAGTTAAAACCAAATGTTATGTAATAACCAACGAGCCCATAAAGGTAAGCTTCATTTGCTTTATGTATGGTACTTATTAAATTTGAATGGCAAAATGTAAGAAGGTTAGCATTTATTTAAATGGGCCGTTGTTTCAAGTTATTTAAGATCCTTTATTGATGATTGATCCTTGTTACATGCCTGAAACAAATTAATACATAAAAATAATAAAACAAATTATATTCATAAGATATTTATATATTGCCTGAAAAATGAATGTGTAGAAAAATAAATAATATTTAGAATGGAAAACTCTTTTTGTTTTGTATGTATGTTTATAATGTAACACAAGAGCTACTAGACCGATTTTAAAAATTCATTCATCATTAGAAAGCTGCATCTTTACTGAGTGACAAAGGCATTGCTATGACTATTATAAAGATATGTGTTATTCATTATAAGTCGCTATTTTCGAGGACATTTTGTAATTCAGTAATTACAGTACCACTTTAATATTCTGTAAGGGTGTGGTGACGCGCTAAGAGCAAACGTGACCTAGTTTGTGTGAAACCACGGTCGACCCCCAGAAAAGTGCCTCCATAGAAATGTGCCTTCGTGTGCGTAAAATTCTATGAAATACCACCATAGCCTTATTATTTTTACACGCCAACAAAATAGCTAAAACCACAATAAATTATCATATAACATCATTGTACAATATTCGATATTCAATTTAACAACAAGTATTGAACTATAATAATTGTATATGAAGGTACGACTTGCTTGTTTGTTTCAAATCAATAGACTCTTAAAATGCTGTACAGATAAGAACAATCATTCCAAAAGCAGGAAGTACCTACATTCTAAATAACATTGAAATTGGCCCCCTTTTAAACTTAGTCTCGTTCATACAATTGATAAACGGTTTAGTTTTTAATTAAACATAATCAAAACCTTAATACATTTTCATAGTACACAAATATCTCTATATAAAATATCTTTAAAATGAAATTTAACTCCAAACAACAGGTGTAACGTTTATGACTATAATTTCCCAACCATCACGTCCGTTACATAAATTGGACATATAATATTGTTTCACTTGACCACAATGACACTTTCTCCAGCGGTTTTATTGTCTAAGGTCATTAATAACAGCCATTTTTAGTTGTGGAAATTGGACAGTGAAAATACATCATGTAACTATATAGTGGACATGAGGCTATTATAAAATAATGACGCGTGCTCTACTTATATTTTTGATTACCATGTGGGGGTCGTTTTAAAAACGCTGTACTTTTTAACTACCTTTTCATTACCAGATTCGATCTTGATTTTTTTTCTTTTATTATAATTTTTTTTTATCACCGAAAATTTAAATGTTTTTTGAAATTGGCAAATAGAAATCTCTGTAATCTAACGGTGTTTACAATTTTGCAGTGACATACAAGTTTATTAGTCTCATAATAATGCACTTTTATTGTTATCAAATCATATATATAAATCTTAACACAATATGCCACAGAAACGCCACAATTACTTCACGTTTATCAAAAAATTAACTACAATATATCTTTATTAATTAAAGGCATTTTTTCATAATTTCCTCAACATATATTTCTATTTAAAATGAAATACTAGCCCTGTCTATTATATAGCGTGTTACTGTCTAAAACTTAATAAATTACTGACCTATTATGAAAACTAAATATTGTATTTAGTTTCTTTATCGTTCAAGAGCGGTGTTTGAACTTCTTATTAAGTAATTGCTAATTACTAAATGCTAACTGTTTACTTTTCCACAACGCTTGTTAATACACTTTATAACGTCGTTTTAAAAAAAGCGGCGAATAGAAAGAAGGCAAGAAAGAAAAAGTATTTATTGCCATAAAATTACAATGCTAATGTATCAATGTATAAAAATTACAATTACACAATAATACTGTAATTTCAATCATTTGTTGTTCTTTAGCAGTGCATAAAATATCATCTTCTGATCTTTTAGTCTGAAAGAACTTATAATATAAAGCTGAAGAGTTTGATCGTTTGTTTGTTTCAACGCGCTAACTTTAAGAAGTGTTTTATTTTAAATTCCTTCAACGTTGGTTATGTAGGTGATTCCTGAGCACGGACGGAGTCGGGATGGACCGTTAGTTTATTATAAACTAAGTCATTTATTTTCTGAACCGTCATTTATTTAATAAAACGTTATAAATGGTATACAAATAAGAAGTATAGCTTTATAAATCGTTACCTTCATTTTATCAACACGTAAATTAATCTTTTCTGTTCCACTTGGCATCAAATTTGTGTTAGTGACTTGCGATAAATGTTATACATGTACGAATATGGAATGTTTACGTGTAAAGTCAATTTCAAAAGGTTCCTATCGAAAAGCTATCGTGCTGATTTATAGGGAAACTAGTGTTATTATTGGTTCAGCCATTTGACTTCGTAAGGGTAACTGAGTTACAGATTTTAGCTGATCCATTTGTGAATATTTATATGTGTCTACTACGTGTATTTGATCTTAAACTATAGTAAAGTAAGAATGACGTAATTTTAAAGTAAATCCTATTTAAACGTAAGATGAAACTGTCAATAACTTATAACATATATGCAAGTAATGTTGAATGTTCATGAACTTTAATTATTTCTATCTATCAAATCAGCTTTTCCACATCTAGATTAAGATTAATAAAAAAATAAAAGAGTAAATCACTTCAATTTTGTGGATTTGATTAAAAATCATCGCTAGCCGCTATTTAGTTTTATTTCGATGTCTCTCGATGCTGCTTGTGTTCGCCAAATTCATAAGATAGCCTTGGAAACGAAATTCAATCTTCATCTGAGTTTAAGCCAAAACAATTTCGAGCAACATAAATAAACTAAATAAATATCGTCGTTGTCTCTGAGCTAAACCTAAAACAATGCTGGAGGCGTATTATAATGAAACAGTAAGCTAAAACTAAAGATAAGGGAAGAAGTTAGGAATTCAAATAGCAACTAGAGTTTTTGTATCAATATTTTTTTTTGATTTTAGAGATTTTTATTAGGTACCTAGCTACTAAATTATCATTAGTGTGTAAAATCTCTATTATAACGGTAATATTAGCTTCTTAGATATGTTCGAATGTAACCGACTCCTTTAGACTCGATTTTAACCCACATCAAACGGACAGATTTAATTCATAGTTTGTACACTTATCAATGATCGGTGACAACACAATGATTTCATGTGTTTATTGTATTATACTGATTAGGAACTTCAGCATTAAAATATGTTCATTGGGGACAATTTACTTGATTTTATCATTAAATTGTGTTTTTTCAGCAGTATAAAAGTGTATTTATGATACTGTTTAACGTACATCGGTTTCATAACATATTCATATTAATTTTTTAAATATTTCATTTTAGTGATAGAACCAATCTAATGGCCTCACCTAATCTTACAAGGAAATTATTTAATCATAGAAATTCTAATCTGTATAATACGATAAACTCTAGATATTATTGTATAGTCAAGATTGAATTAGACCTGTCCGTTTAAATCGAGACTAAAGGAGTTGGTTACTAACAAACATAGCAAAGCAAATATTATACAGATGACGGTAAAGCGTTGAAAACAAAGCATAAGTAAATAAGACTACCTTTTCTATGTGCTTTTAACTAAAGGCGATATGTTATCCAATATGTAAAAAGCAGTGGTGCCTCAGTGGTGAGAACCTCGGACTTCAAAATCGATAAGTCGAGGTTCGAGACCGGGGCGAGCGTACAGGAAATAAATTGATTTATCTGCACATGTGGATAACGTCACCACTGCTTAAAACGGTGAAGGAAAACATCGTGAGGAAATCGGCATGTCCAAGAATCAAAAAAGTTCGACGATAGCTAGCGTGGTGGATTATGGCCTAAACCCTCATAGGAGGATGATATGTTATCCGTTTTGACTAAATATAAATTTTTATCGCCATTTTTATCGTATATCCATCTTAAAAAAGGTTATATAACAACATAAATTTTTAATCATATTATTTACGCCTCTAAAACAATAATAAATTAATAGCAATATGGAATGATGATACGATCATTCAGCACTGTTACCTATAAGCTAGGCCAATTGACGTTAATTGCTTTTATTATATTTGGGCCGATATAATATAATAAAGTTTAGTGTCTTATTTTATTACATTCATCATACAACCTAAATTTCACCTAATGGTAATAACTATCCATATAAACCGTTCACCAATAATAAATCAATATTATCAAATGATTCATCAATCCTTTCAAGCAAAAACGCGCGAACTTGCAGAGAAAACACCTTGACCTTCCTCATTCTGACACAGTGTACCAAATCTCAGAGGCTTAATTGCCTATTATGTTGTTCTCAACCTTTTTTAAACGACGCTATTTTCCTTTTTTAATTAAATAATTAAATTAGGAGGTTCTGCTGGGTTCTTTTTAAATATGTATACTTGGTGTTGTATGCAAAACCACGGTTATATTTGATTGTTTGGTAATATATTTATAATATCATAGTTACTCGTGTTTAATGTTTTATATCTTTTAAACAGTTACTTTTATCAAGATTAGCTAAATTGTACACTCTTCTCTTCACAAATTAGCCTATCTACTGTATAGTCATACGTAACAATCAACAACACTCCTACAAAATGCATATTATATATTATTTCAACCTGCCTTACCTTACCTGCCTTAAAAATATTAACTACTAGCAAAGTTCCGCTCATTCACAACTTCCATTGCATAAGCGTGTTTACGAAAACGACGATAATTAAATGGTCACTTAATAACGTTTAATCACTATGCGTGCAGGTTTGTCACCGCTGAGGCTTGTGTCAGATATGCGATTAGGAAGTCTTACTTTTACTGGACAGGAACGAACACGCAACACTTTCGACTTTCAGAGTCAGTTATATTGTTTTTATTATACGGTATAGAAGAAGGATTTTGCAAAAAGTTTTTATTACTAGAGATAAATAAATATATCGATGTATAGTATATAGAGTATAGTATATAGTATATAGTATATAGTATATAGGTATATAGAGTTTCGTTGATCAAATTGCTCGCTTAAAATGTCTGCAATTTCCCGAACTAATAGCTCCGTCACGAGCTACAGAGAATAATTGCAAATTCAGATCGTTTTTAAATAAAACTGAAATAATATCATTCTATTAGACTTTTTAATTGTATTAATAAAAGCCATGTACTTAATAATGGCGCGTTATGGACCTCGAGATGATTTCACTCAATGATCAAATCTAAAAATATATTGTGCCAAGAATAAGATTTGCGTATCGTATCCTATATGACAAAGAATTTCATTTCTGCAATAGTTTTTCCAGGTTCAAGAGCATTTTGTTATCCGCAAACGGTTAGTGAAGGATGTTGTATTCCCAAGATTTTTTGCCACAGAGGCAGCAGTACAAAATCGTTTGTTTGGCATTCGAGTATCGTAAATCGAGTTTGTTGATTGCGACGAGAAATAATCAAATATGCGGCGGTATAACTACATTTAGTATGAGAGATGGTGAAGCGATATGCATTTTCATTTTCATTTTATTTATTTCATATATACATACATTTTTGACATTTTTAGCAATTACAATTTAGTTTATATTAACGGTTTGTCTTACATATATTTTTAAAGTTTACATATATAAAGCCGATGTTTCCCTAGCTAGATTGTAGGGCAACCTGTGTTTAGGAGAAACAGCTTGCTTCTAAAGTAGATTCACAATTTGAGCCAGCCATTTGCGGATAGGTATATAATAACAACAAAATGAATTATATTTGTATAATAGTATAAGTAGAAATAGATAATATAAGTTGACTGCACTTTAACTTAATATTCTTATGGATTAAATTGATTGATTAAGTGCGACTTATTAACTTTTAGGTACAGCCTTCAACATTCTTATTAGTGTATAGGATTTGTAGACTTAAGTATCGTTATCTAGTGTTACATACACTGTATTATATTTGTTTTCGTATTTAACAATAAACATCAATAAGTAATAGCAGAAAACTTCATTCTAAAAATGTATGAAATTTAAAATGGCAAATACACTAGATGTATAAATTGTAAACAACATATCGTTCACCATCTCTCCGTCCACTTTGTAATGGTGAAATTTCAGTTTTAATGCACTTTAGTTTTAGCCTCGATTCCCAGGACTGATAAATATTGTTATCGTGTTGACTAGAAAGCCAATCATAGACAGAAAATTACATAGACCTGTATTAATTAACATCCAGGAATTCTATTGTAGCATGAGGCTGTTGTTTGTACGAAGTACTGGTTTGGCGTTTCGGTTTCAATTCTATGGAATTTGTGGTTGTGGGTTTAATATTTGTGCGATTTATATTGCTGTAGGTGGATGTTTCGTAAAGTACTAGCTGCGCCCCGCGGTTTCGCCCGCGTAAGTCCGTATCCCGTAGGAATATCGGGATAAAAAGTTACCTATACGTTATTCCAGTTGTCCAGCTGTCTGTACGAAATTTCATTGCAATCGGTTCAGTAGTTTTTGCGTGAAAGAGCAACAAACACACACACATCCTTACAAACTTTCGCATTTATAATATTAGTAGGATTAGTAGGATATAGGATAGTAATTACCAATAGATATTCCATGACATATCTAGTGATACTGCACATTTTTTTCATCTAATGCTCTGCTAATATGCAACTCTCTTTCATAATCTATGGATTAAAAAGAACATTTTCGAATGCATAGTTACTTTTCATCGCTTTCTCTTATCTTATATCTTTAAACGAGCAATTCTTGTATATATATATATATATATATATATATATATATATATATATATATATATATATATATATATATATATATATATATATAATTGGAATCTCGGAATCGGCTCCAACGATTTTCATGAAATTATATATTAGTATATAGGGGGTTTCGGGGATGATAAATCGATCTAGCTAGGAATCTTTTTTAGAAAAAGTCATATTCGTGTTATAACTAATTGCACTTTTTTTCTTATTATTCATATTTTTTTATTATTCTGTCGGTAAGATCGAAAAATATTATTCATATTTCATCATTTTATTAGTATGTAATTCGTACTTAAATATAATTTCCAAAAAACACAATTTATAAAAAAATAAAAAATACCGAGCAAAGCTCGGTCATCCAGGTACTTATCCGTTTAAATAAGAAATCAATGAACAGCAAACTATCAATATTTATCTAGAGATTTTGGATTGTGCCCTAATATTGAAATGAAAGAGTGGACTTATGCAACTCCACTGTGTGGTCGCATTTCGTCTTCTTCTGACGATTTGAAAGAGGTTTCATGTCATTTTAATTTTTACCAACAAACGTCTAAACATCCAAGTTGCAGTATGTATTCGAATTGTTCCATTCATAGATAACTATTCTATTCAATCTAAACAAACAATATGTGAAATGAAATTATAGATTTGATCATAAGTTTGTATCTAATAAGGTTTATACAAAATACATATGAGCATACAAAAAGTTCAATTACTTACAAAATCACGATACTCACAGTTATTATTATTTGAAAGTGGTATCAATTTTGTCTGCTTTATAGTAAATCTTCGTATATTACATATTTATAAACTTAAAAGATAAATCTATGAAGCTTATGCCAAAGGTCTAAGGCCTTCTAAAGCCGGTTTAAAACCTGCACCGTCTAGGTTTAAGCATATTTAGCGTAATAGGCTTAACTGAATTGTGCTTTTATCTTAATGAACAAACATTTTCTCATATAACCCTTTATATTATTTTAAGCGATTTTCTTAAAACTAGTTTTTCTGGAGGTTCTCTATTCGACTGTTTTTTTTTTTATTTATTACTCGATAACTTCGTGGGTTTTCAACCGATAATTCATGAACTACCACGCCACGGGCGAAGCCAGGGCGGACTCCTTTAATAGATTTGTTGAAAAATTAAAACATAGTTTGCCTGTAAAGAATTAATAACTACAACTCGTCTTAACTATATAATTGTCATATTATATATATGTTGGAAATAGTATTATTCTTTCAAAAATTTCTCATTTATAAAGCACTTTAATGCTATAGAACTAAAAATTAAGTCTTATATATGTAATGCAGTATATTCAAATAAATGTCGGTTTATTTGCATATTTATGTAAACAATGACATAAACATATGTTTTTGTTGATGAATAAATTTAATATGTAATAATAATACAGAGAGTAAGAGTTATCTTGATAGCAATTATTAGAGTATAATTAAAAGTAATTTCTCCATGGTTTAGTAATTAAATTATAAATTTATAGTATTTTGTTGTCACAAATGCTTTTATTAAGTTCTTATTTCCGTCGTAAACAGATATAGAAAGAAGTTGTAGTATTTGCTCTAACTTTTATTCCAATTACAATCCAATATCTCTTTGGTCAACTGGGTTGTAATCACTATTTATATAAGAACCTATAGACGTAATACGATCGAAAATATTTCTTATGTAATAGACCATTATATTAAAGAAACAACTTATATATTTGTATTTTTCAATCAAACCAACCTATAATATTTGATTAATTTGTATTCGATAAAGGTACGTACGATAATTTAATTTTATTCGGCCCGAAAACCGTCGAGCACATTCAATTAATTTGGCATAGGTTTAGACTAAAATAATACCAGTTGAGTTATATTATGCCATTCATTTCCCTTATCTGTGTTTACACGTTTTACTTATTTAACAGGCAATATTGACCATACAATATAATAAATTATGAAAGCAAAGCATTTGCGAGTCTATTAAATTTTGGATGCATTACAAAATAATAAATAAAAATAGTAGTTGACCCGAGCTCATGCGAGCTGTCAGACGCGTGAATATTAATTAATACTAATTAGTTTAATTAGTACTAGCCATTATGTTTTTATGTTTTTGTGATTTCTCTTCTCTTAAGATCCTTCTATTGACTATTTATAACAAACTCAACGACAAATTATTAGCGAAATAGCCGAGCAGTATACGCGTGATGCTGTTACACAGGGAAATGGGGATTCATTCAGCGATTTAAAGGTTTAAAAAATCTTATTTTTTGTGTCATACGTTTACAACGAAACTTACTGTCATAGGCGGTTATAGATCTTAGACATAAAAGAGTTACTTAAAATGTGTTATTATGATACGTTTTGAAATGGTACACAAATTTTTATAATACTGGTTAAAAATCAATATATATTCATTCATAATATTATTTTTTATATCAGTAATTGTGCACACAACAATCGTCATGCTAATTAATCAGTTGGTCTTGAATAAGGTCATTATCTTGTGTTTCTGTTTCAGCTCTTGCTCTGAGTGCCTCTTGCGAAGAAACAAAAAAAGATGCTGAGTCTGAGCCCAGCAAGGACAAACGACAAACCCAAGATGTTTCATCAGGCCACTATTATTATAGAAGTGCTAGAAAACAGGTAAACTATTCCGCCATCTATTAGAATTTAGATTATTGTGTGTCCTGTTTTTATACGATTTTTTTATAGATAGAATGATTCAAGAGGTAGGTTTATATGTATAATTAAATAGAATAAACTGGAGGGAAAGGAAAGTTTAATTGCAAATTCAATGCGGTCGAAGCCGCGGGAAAAACTAGTTAAATATAAAATGCTCAGTTTGCAGATCCAAAGATGGAAGTCGATTTTCTAATAAAAATAATAGAAATACAAGACAAGAGTATTTAGATATTATGTTGTAAAAATAGAATTGAAATAGAAAGGAAGGAAATTAGGACTAGATTTTTTAAGGGAAACATAGTACTGAAGACATAAAGATATATAATAGATAATGTAATATGAATTGAATAATACTTAGGAATGATAATGAAGAAACTTATTAATGAGAATTTGAAACCATATTTATTATATGCTGTATATATAAAAATGCTGTTTTATATCTAAATTTAAATGGTATAGTTTAGGATAAAGCCTACAATGGGAATATCACCGTGAACGTAACCGCTGTTAGCTGAATTTTACATAAAGGTTAAGACACAAGGGAACTCGGGATATTTGCAAATTCATTCCTTATTGGGATGAAATAGGTAGAGCGGGTAAAATAATGGTGGATTCTTAGGATATTTAAACCCTTTAATACTATGCAGCCTGTTGAAGGAAGGTCATAGAGGACTTGCAGCTGTCAAACTTTATGATGCTTAATTAAAAAAATAACATTATCCAGAGAGATTAAGAAGTTCGTTTATTCTTTTAGTCAACTTTTGATCAATATCCTCAGCGCGGTTATCACGCAAACACTGATCTGTAATTCACATTTTGTATGTATTATGATTGTATGATGTATTCATTAAATACTATCCTACAAGTCCTACTAATATTATAAGTGCGAAAGTTTGTAAGGATGTGTGTGTGTTTGTTGCTCTTTCACGCAAAGACTACTGAACCGATAGCAATGAAATTTGGTACGTACATCAAGCTGTATGTATGTATGTATGTTTGTATGTATTGTAGCTGGAGAACTGGAATAACACATAGGCAACTTTTTATCCCGATATTCCTACGGGATACAGACTTACTCGGGTGAAACCGCGGGGCGCAGCTAGTCATTTATAATCCGTTTAATTAACACAATAAAGTTGATAAATTAATCCGTGAAATTTATTAATAGCAACCTTATTATCTGCTTAATAGTCATAAGTATCATAATTGGAAATAATTTACTAACGATATCCGCCAATCAGTAGACTCGAGTGTTTGGAGTGTTAATTACGGTCTAAGCTTTCATATGAGTGCGACAGTAAGAAGCCTAATGACAGAGATGAGTAAGCACTTCCTGTTAAAATATCTTCTAAGCTTAAATCATAGAATATTATATTGGTTAACATGATATTTTTCTTATACTTTCATTATATTTCATTATTGGATTAATTACAAACGTGGTAATAATCCAAATGTGAGAGTCGAGCACGCTTCTGCCAGTTTCCTTTTCCTCACCCTTCCCAGTCACATCTTTCTTTCCAGTCGTCAATCCTTACCTCATTACTTACGTTTAGATGTTTGCAGCGCATAATCTGTGAATGTTGCAAGGGCGGTGGTGATCTTTTACCGCTATGGCATAAAATATAAAAGCTTTTAAGTAAATGCATAACAAGGAGACTAATAGAATACTATAAAAGCAAATTGTCAGCGCAAAGAAGTTTTTTGAAAATTAAAAATTCCTCTATCTAGCGTAGGGGTCTATGAGGGGATATTTTAAATAATCACATAAATTTAAACCAACCATTTTAAGCAAGCATATAATGTCAGGTATAAATCAGGATTCTGGTGTGAATACCCCTTCACTAAATACCTAAAGCTTATGATAATAGTAGTGTTTAATATAAAATCGATATAGATAGATTGTACAGCTGTCTGTCCTACCGCCCTTTCACTCGCCGTCCCAGATTTCAACACAGTCCCTTCCTCTTACAATGACATTCTATTCCTGATGTACTTATCTTAAATGGTATTTGTGACTAGCAGTTTTTACTTGCAATATACAATATAATCATCGAAACCTCGTTATCTTATCCTAAATAAATTATGTTATTGTTGAATTAATTTCGCGAGACAGCTGCGCCAGAGCTTTCCTTTGAGCATCGGAGTAAAGAATGGATGTCTTATTTGTGTGTGTGCGTAAAAATTTACCATTTCATTCATCAAGATTAAGTTGATTTGATGTTTAGATTCATAATCAAGTACTAGGGTTATTTTTTTCTCGAATAAAACAGCACCTGCCCGCCTATCTGTACCTGCACCGTAAAACGTATTTGTAACAAGTAACAAATAAAAATCTCTGCACATCACATTCATATGTTTATTAATAACAGAGTCCATTTACTACATAGAAGTACTGAAATCAGAAACAGTTGTTATCAAAATTAAATTTGTTCAGGAATTAATTAATTTCTAGGTTTAATTATAAACTTGTGACGGGAATGAATAGATTGAAACTAAATTATAATTAACCTGATTTCGCACAAAGAATTTACAATATATTCAGAATAGATTATCAAACCGTCATATAATAGTCAGTTTTAAACTTATGTTGTAATCCTTGTAGTTTCCTATATTACATAATTTGAGGACAATTTCGAATATTTACATAATTATTAAGAAATATGTTGATTATTGTGTGTGTGTGTGTGTGTGTATTTTCTATACTGAGCTTTTTATTTAATACTGCTTTTATCTTAATATTAGTTCGATCTAGGAAGTTCCATCTATTCCACATCAGTGAACAGTTAGCAACTTCCTCGAATACAGCTTTGGGGTCAACTTTAACCGTTAGGTTCTTACAAACGGTACGATAAAATCTTACACCTTTTCAACCAAATTCCATTAAACGAAACCAAAATTTATTAAAGACATAAATATATATTTTGGATAGTTCTGAAAATTTGAAGGCGTATTATTTTTGATTAAAAATAACAAATATAAGCAGATTTTCTATATTCTTTATATTCATGGCCTTCACAAGCAATTATTTCGGTGATTTTTCCATGAAAAAACACTTTCATATAGTATACACTAATATTTTTCCATAAAAAAAAACAATAATAACAAATACTAATACGCAGTGTCAAATATGACATCTATATTTAATTCAAAGGTGATTTACATCTAAGTATATTAATATCTGTTAGTCTTACGTATATGTCTATCTGTCAATACCATAAAATACCTTACAATTTGATCATGTTTGCAGAAATGGATCAAATTGTAAATCCCTTTGATGTTGGCTTGCGAAGCATACCTAACGGTTTAACACAATTTCTCTCGGGAAAATGTTGTATAAATTATTGTTTTCCAACCTTTTTTTTATTTATTTACCTGAAAAGAATTCTATAATTATTCCGGTTTTGATGATAAATGCTACAAATGCATGTCCCTAACAACATTTTCAGATGTTTTAGCGAATTATCGCCCATACTATTTATTTAAATTAAAAAATTACAAATCAATTTAATTACGTACACAATTTAAATGACGAAGGTAACTGAATCATATAATAAACTCAAACTTAATTTTGTTTATTTATTTATTTACTCCTCAATAAAAATTGTACAAAGTGGAAAGCTTCAAAGTAATATGGGCCTAAAAAAGAGTATTTATTATGCGACCTTATCGCTAAGAAGTGATCTCTACCAGGCAACAAGGGCAAAGGTAACAAGCATATTATTATGCTTGTTACCTTTGCCTATAAGAGTATAGGCGGAACGACACTGGACAATTATATTGTTATTATGCTCTGAGGTTTTTGAAATTTCTTTAAGCTATTTTACTTCGCCTATTCATTCTACCTCTTACTTTGGTGAACTAACTTTACCAATTTATCGAGATATTAACACAGATTTTCTTTTCAAATTACATGTAAAATATTGTCATTAAGTTTATTAAATAGCAATAATGCCTAATGGCTTTGATCTTTTCGCATACGTTGTGGAAATACGATTTTCTGACCCACACACATAGCTTATTATTATGACGACACTTGGTAATTAGTTGAGTAATCATTTCTTTAAATCCTTTTAAATTATTATGTTGCGTGTTTCTAGAAATAATTTAATGTTTAGTTTATTTTCAGATTAAATTAAAGCGTTTGGTTATTACTTTATCGACCATAAATAAATATAAATAGAAACGTCAATGACTTTTAGGTGCTATTCACATTATATAGACAATTTTCAGTTTTCTATGTGGTCCCACATAGGTGGCACCAGCTTTCAAAAATAATTACATTCACCCAGTAAAAAGTCATTAGGTAACAGATATAAGATCAGCGAAATTCATAACCATCTCCTTTTTATGAAGTCGGTTGAATATACAGTTACGTCATTAGTACGTAACTGTACATACCTGAAACTGCTGTATTAATTACTCTTAAATCAATACTATTTACAATTTCAAGAGTTCTTCAAAGCATTGAAATGATCTCAAATTAAATATGTTTTCTCATAAACTAACTAAGTTCATATTTGTTCGGTTTCGCTGTTATATGATTTCATTTTAAGATAATTTTAATTCAACATGAATCAATTTACACCTTTCGCTATAATTGACAAACCGAAACCAAGTCTTCCTGTTGTGAAGTCATATTTAAAAGGCGGTCGATGAGCATAGCAGTCGTAAATGCCAAAGTATTTTCGTTAGGCCATCTTATATCGCAAATTATAATCAATTCGTGTCAGCGTTCTGCTTAGATTATGTTTCACGCTTGCTTTTTTGTGTAATTATTACAACATTAGGGGACATTCCACGACGGTGAGTCGAGTAAACAGCGCGCTTACTTTGCGCTGGTAACAAACTATCATTTCGTGATGTTTTAATGGCAGTGACGAAACGATAGGACGCCATTAAAACTGTTTCTTTGTTACGAAAATCTAACAATTGCCATGGAATATCTAATTATGCTAATAGCTTCGAAATATGAGATAACATTAACGTAATGTAAATATGGGTGAAAAGCCAATGTTGACTCTAACTCATGTTTCCTAATTAAGTTTTGCTAAGATAACTGAAGAGATTTGTGAACCATTTATGAATTGAGTCTACTACTTATTAGTATTGTAATATTGTTGATACAGATATAAAGATAAACAAAATAATAAGTAAGTAAATTGAAAACTCATATGAAAAAATATCAAGGGTGAAATTATTTTTTGATGTTTTTCAAGATATTAACGGACGGATATTTATATATTGGAATTCTGTATTGAAATGATGAGATGATTGATACAACATACAATAAAAACTAAAATACATTCTACAGGTATTAAATTAATTATGGTTACTAAGAATACTTCTTAATTCCTTCCTTATTTGTAATATCTGCATTTGATACACTTATTATCTCTAAAAACCTCAGTCTAATGATAGAAATGCATTGTTAGATATTTAACACTTTCACTAGAATGTGTATCTAATGCAACACCTAATTACACTATATATTACGATGTGAACGCGTTACACAGATAATTATTTGACAATTACATACGATTGTTAGATTTTATAGTTCCCTGTTTTGTAATTTTTTACAGATAATGCAACAATAATTAGATGAAACTACCTTTAATAATGTGTGCCATCCAATAATATATATTCTCATTATAATATTAAATTGTGTAGTGTTTAGCCATTGTACTGTAAATTTCGAAGTCTAGAGATGTTTTTCTAATTTCTACGAGCAGCTGACCTGGTAATTCGGTTGATGGTAAACGATCACCACCGTCTATAAACATCAGAATAACTTCTGTATATGTGTTGCACGCTTTTCTACACTAATATTATAAAGAGGAAAACTTTGTTTGTTTGGTTGTAATGAATAGGCTCAAAACCTACTGGAACGATTTTCAAAATTCTTTCACCATTCGAAAGCTACATTATCCACGAGTAACATAGACTATATATGTACCACGGGCGAAGCCGGGGCGAACAGCTAGTAAGAAGTAAAGGTTATGGAAAGGATTGACAACGGAAATAAAGTTATGGACTGAATTAATGCCGAATCGTGTTTCACTCCCACATACACTGTGTGTACATAATTCATTTTCAAATAATATCCTTGGCTTTTGTTTATTTCAGGAGCCTGTGGCACCTGTAGAAGAACCACAAGATGATGACAAAGCTGCGAGGTAACATTTTTTAAACATTTAACACACCGTTTTTGGGAATGACTATTTAGTAACATGGAAAAGACTCAAATAATTCTAAAATTGTTTCTATCCGACATCAATCAATTCAGATACTGCTCGAATTCAAACCAACTGAATAACTGATTACAGTGAGATAATTCATTAATGTTTTGGCTTTTCGTGTTTACGGGAGTTTCAACTTCTCGGAATTAATCCTTTTCAAATCAAAAACAGCTGTCGTAGCAACGATAATTTGCTTTTGGCTTTCTCGTTTAATATACTACATATTTATGATTAATTTTATACTTTATAAAGGTAAGAATTTAATAAGAGAAGCAAAAATAAAAGATTAGGAAGCTCCAATTTTAAATTGGAAATTTAAATGTTCACCAAGGCATTATCAAAAGCGTTATAGTTTGTGATTAGAAAATTGTAAACACTTTCTATCACTTACATTTTTATATACATTTTTCCACACCGTTAGAATTAAATGATTTGCTGAAGGTCGTTTTTGTGTTAATAAACATTATTCCCATATATTACGTTTAAAAATATTTCTCCTCAAATAATAAAATATTTTTTATACAGAGACGAACAATACCGCCCAGGACAAGTGTTCTCAGTAAACGCACAAGAGTTGCTGGAACTTCAACCGGAGAGAAAAGCGCCTCTATCTAGCAACCAGCAGTTGCAGCAGTTGTACCACAACCCCCAGCAGGAACATAAGCAGAACTTGCAGCAGTTCTATTATATAGACCCTCAAGTTCAACGACAAGTATGCATAAATCTCAATTATGTTAAGACTTTTTAACGAAGGTGTAAATATACCTATCATAAAACTATTAAACTACGAATATGGTACAGACCAATAACTTCTATATGCACGTTTCTTGTTAATCAATTTGAATTTAATCTTTCAATTCTATATATTTCATAAACATATTTTCTTTTATTTTTATTACTGTCTAAAATATCTTGTTTCAATAAAGCAGAGCAATATTTAACAAGTAGAGCTATATTTGAAAGATTTATCCTTTTTTTAGGAGAAATATAACCCTTATTTAAAATAAAAATAAACTTTTAGCAGATAGCCCCACCGTCACACGCAGTAATCGCAAGGCCACACTATTCCTCGAATGGTGGAGAGGCCTCCGTTGGGGCTGCCCTGTCAGTCAGTGACAATGGGGCCAACGCAGCAGCGGCGTACGACCAGGATCTATTGGCATTGTTGAGTCACACAGTGCAGAGACCTCAAGCATATGCGCAAACGCAAGCTCCCCAAATCGTTACTCAGACAGCGGCCCCACAGTATCAGCAGGTATTTTCATATTACAATTTGTAAATGTATCATAATGCTTGCATTTTTTATTCAAAACTACTGTTAACACGCTTATGTATGAAAATTGAAATAATATTATTGTTCTAATAACTCAGGTTACAAAAATTATTACTAAATTTAGCACAAATTATATTTTCAGATCGAACAATATATCACCAAACCCAGTAAAAAGCCAACAAAACTGCGCCCAAAAATCCACGTCGCGCCTCAACCGACAGTTGCTCCACAACAATACTTAATAGAAACAACAAATGTTCAACAGCAACAAGCCCAACAGCAACAAATTCAACAACAACAATACCGTCAAATTCAGCAAAACCAGCGGATCCCGCAGACTCTTCGTTACGTGACCTTACAACCAGCCCAGTCATCGGTACAACAACCTTTATACGAACGTCCTGAAGCCCAAGGTCTCAAAGTTGTTCCAGCACCAAAATTGCAAAATTTAAGCCCCCTATATCGTGTTGCTCCTCAATATCAACAACAAGAAGCAACACCAAAACAGTTCAGAATTGTAGACACGCCAAGAGCTCTATTGAGGCAAGAGCAACCTCGTTTTCTATCAAATGAAAGGCCTGTCACGTATCTGAAACGTTTTCCAGAACCAGAAAAGGCTCAAGCTATTCAAGAAAGTTTGTCATCTGCCCAACGACCAGTTCAAATTGCCGATCAATATTATTATCGACCAGTCTATCGACAAAACGAGGCGCGAAGATACGAAATACCTGCTCCAGCAATAAAAGAGCAACCGCGAGCAATTGAGGCGACGAAGACTCCCCTATCTGCAATTTACGTCAGCAAAAATATTGCACCCAAAAAGGTCCTTCGTCCGGTAGTAAGGATAGATCAGTCTAAAATCGATCAACAGTATAGGGACCAACCATACAGGATAGAACAAGCATCGAGTTCGGAGCAAGTGAATATTGAACAGCAAAATCAAAATTTGGATGAGCAGAGATCGCAGTTGCCTCCTCCGAGGAACAACAAAGCGTATACTCCTGAAGAGTTCGCAGCTTTGGTAGCGGCTGGCTATTCAGTAACTCCTATTCCAGTAGGACAGTCGCAAGAGCAGCCCCAGCAAGCTCAATCCAGGTCTTTTGTGGAACCAATGTACCAACGTCGCTCGTATTATAACCGACGTAATCAGTACTTACCGCTACGAGGAGATGAGGCACCTTGAACAATAAACTGCGATGTACATAAATTAGATATAATTTCTAGTAATTAAATAACTTTACCATATGGTTTCTTTATTTTTTTTTGTATTCACAAATGGCATAATCAAGTGCGTAGAATTAAATGCTTAAATTAGATGAATGGATTAAACGAGATTTATTTGTAAAAGTGCTTATCCGAGCTGAAAAATTGCACCTTCAGCCATTGATAATAAGCGATTAACGTCCCCCTCGTACAGTGATTTACGCGTGAGCGCAGGACTAAGTTTTCCTGGGTTCGATTCCCGATGGGGAAGGTCAAAAAAATATCTGTGGGTCATCACGATGATCACCTACTTTTCCGTTAAAGAAATTATCACTCCATAAGCGGTCAACGAACTTCACGTTATTGAAAAATAAAAATTCGAACATAATATACGAAATAATTGGTAGGACTGTATTAACAAAACATTAATTAAATTGTTTGTGAATGTTCCGAATATTTTGAATATATATTTAACGTTGGTCGGAAAGGAAAATAACAACAAAAATGCCAAACACGGCAAATTAGTTCAAGAAAAAGCAATATCCATTAGGATAAAGAGGAAAGAAAATTAAGACCTGTCGTAACATAACGAATTGGCGATTTGAAATTAATCAAATACCACAAAGTATGCATTACAAATAAGAATTACCACAAAGTATGCATCACTTGTTTATTAAGATTCTATCTTATCGTTTAGTCTCATAATTTAATAATGTGTATTAATTAATAAAAAATTGGAAAGGTTGTATTATTCTCCGTAAAACATTGGTATATAATATGGTTTGTTCGGTTATTAGCGACTAAACTTTATTTGATTTAAGCGCTTCATACCGAGCCACTCATTTTCATATTAAAGGTAAATATTAAAGTAAAACGTCAGATTTTATAATAAAAAATATTTACGATTATGTTTTAACTAAGGAGATTAAATTATCTGCAGTTTTGTTATTAAATATATATTCGATGTAATATAAAACGTTATCGTATACGTCAAACTTCCTTAACGACAAGGAATATCTTTTTATCAAAATCATATAATGCAACACAAACTTTTCAGTCATTGCTCCCTTACATTAACTAAATTACTTTCCTAGCATAAAGTAAATGAAGCAAATCAAAGGAGGTCGGTGCAATAAACGTCAGAAACCTTTTAACTTGCTATGTTCGTTATTGATGCTGAGAACATGGTTACACACGCTGCCATAACAAATAACATTTCATATAAGTAAGAAAAAGGCGATTTTTTAAGTTTCCTTTTCTTACTCTATTGCAAATACAGCTTTAGAGAGTAAAGCGTGAAGGAAGGTATTATTAACATTAGACCAAATACATCACCTATTTTTTAGAATTAAAAGGAAAATTAAATAAATTTTATTCATTTATTTTTCTTTATATATAATTTACCATATATTGGATCCAAACATATTTTTAATATAATTAAAACTACAACGGATAACAAGTGAAAATGTGGCCGCAAAAGCTCATACCACTCGTGCCACGCACTCATTTTAATTGAATTTTAAACAAAAAAAAACGACATCGTCATTAATATTATAAATGCGAAAGTGTGTGTCTTTTTTTGTCTTTCCTTCATGTCACAACCGAGTGATTCTATACATGTCTGAAAATAATTAAAAGGTTAGAGAGTGACTTGTTCCCAAAGAATTTTTTTTTGCGAAGCGAAAGGCGTAGCGAGCGAAAAGCTATATATGTATCTGATAAAAGTACTTACAAACAAACAAAGCTTGCAAGTCTATATGCACAATAAATCCATTACGTAAGTCTAATAAGGAATTTAATAAAAAGATAGATTGCATGTCGCCAGCACATCGCCAGTTCGTTCCGTAATTGAATTTGCGACGTCCTCTCAAAGACACTAATGCAATTATTTTTATTACCTACGTCGACTCAAGAAAGCCGTGTGAAGTAGAAAATTAGCTCATCTGCTTTTTAATTCCTGTCTGCTATGCCTTATTGTCTTAATTTGTGAAGTTTTAATCAGCTGACAAAAAATATATCAGGCAACTCAAGATTATCTCGTAATATGCCTCTTAGAATGTGAGTAAATATAGGAAATGTATGCAATATATACACTCAAACAAATATATAAATTTGGGTAACTAATGCTTAACGAAAGAACGAATACATTTTATACGTACTATATAATAATTAGTGGGTATGATAAGTCACAACAGCTGATGCATGGCAGGCTTGAAATATAAACTATGTATGTTACAGATAATTTAAATTTACTCTTATAGTAGAGAACACGCCTCTTATAATTTCCATGCCTCGTAAAACTCTGAAACGATCCACGAACAGTTTGGTCTATTGTCCTGACCACAAACTTTCACCGAAATTATTTCCTCAGCAAAAATGCCGCGGATTAATCTTTCGCTTCCATTTCCCTTAAGATCTTAAAACTTTTCCATCAACTTTCCTTGTTAAACCAACAAACAGTTTCCAAGATATATTTGAGTAAGCAATAACGCTTATTGATGGATTGCACATTTCCAAGAATTTGAACTTATAATGATAACCTTTTTTATAATAATGTTAGATGTTTACAGAGAAGACAAATATGAAGAAATAATTTTTTAGAAAACTAACTACCATGCTGCATAAGAATACAGAATAATTTGATGAATTAAATTAAGATAAATTAAAACGATTGAACGTATATAAGTATGACTTTTGTGATGTATCTTTGTGAATTATATGTAATCCGATATAACTAGAATAGGTATATTCTGGAGCATGTCGCTTTTAGCTGATCTGCTGCTGCTTCTTCTTAAAGAGCTGCTGTTTCATAAAAGAGCTATCCCTTTAAGAAACAAATAGACATAACTGTATACCGCTAACAGCCTATCAATATTATTAACACGAAAGATTTTAAGAATGTATGGATGTATAACCCTCATAGGAGGCCTGTGTCCCAGCAGTGGGAACATATATGGGCTGATGATGATGATAATACTCTTTCTCTCAAAAACCACTTTTGGGATCTGTATTAAATTTGGTACTGAGATAGTCTGAATTAACAAATAGGCTACATTTTAACGGGGTACCAAGCAAGTCAAACCGTAGCTTGTAAATAATATACTATAAAAGATAACTACCCTAAATCCTAATAACTCCCGTCACACGTGTTCGGTTCAGCTGCGTGATTAAAAACAAAAAGTTATCTAGTTAACAAAACTGCTATATAAAGTGACACTGACAAAATGATTTATCGACCTTTAAACCCGAACCGGCAAAGTTGCTCAGTACCCGAGCGCCGTGTCATTATTCATCAAAGCGACGTGTATAGAGATATAACTGTGCATGAAAGGACACTAAAACTTTGTTTATGACGCCATTGAAAGGCTGGTGGATGGCTCATTTTATATGATACTTGTAGATTGAACATTAGCACTTTTTCAATATAATACAATCAATGCATTACAGACACATACATATATGTACAAAGCGAATTGCGTAAATCTGATAAATTTGTTTCATATTTCGAAGATATTATACCAGCCGCACGCTTCCACCATTTGGATGGTTGTTGCCTCGAAACGATCTACCACTTGCGGTGTTACCGAACAATTACGATATTAGGGCCATAAACAAAAGATTGTTATAAGATAACATGGGCGGTGGTGACGATTTAACATCAGGTGATCCATCTGCCCCTTTGTTTGCTCTGCTATTAAGGAAGCAATGCTATCAAAGCTGATCATAAAACTAGTTGTAAATCAAAAAATCCGATAAGCCGTTTAGTCTCTATGGCGTGCCAAACAAATAAACATACTCAACAAACATAACCATACTACAGTCGCGATTGGGTAAAAACAGCATAAAATAAAAATACATTTACACAAATATTTAAAACACATCTAATTCAATATCGAAAACTGTAATTACGAACCGTTAAAATCTTTCTAGAAATAGAAACACTATACAGGAGCTAATTTTTGTGAATTTCCAACGGCTACGGTAATCGCATTACCTGGCTTTTAGGTTAATCACGAACTTATTATTCGATTGGCGTCCTCGTAAAACAAATCGGTCTAGAATCCTAAAATGAGATTATCTTAAATGTATTGGGAGCACGGTCAGTCGCGTCCTGCAGGATGGTGGCAGTCCAGGCATTTAAAGCTTTTTGTTTTTTGTCAAATGTTATTCGTAAGCTTGCTATGCTATTTATGAGCTACGTATGTTCTGCAGCCTTGTGTTTCGACCCCGTGAAGCGAAAACTCATTAATTGCAATAATTGTTAAAATCAATACAGGAAGTAGAGTATACTGCTCTACTTACTACATTCTCTATTCTTTTTTCAAAATATTTCATGTTATACTAGCGGTCCGCCGCGGCTTCGCCCGTGGCTTATATAAAGGCTTCCTCAATAAATGGGCTATCTGACACTGAAATAATTTTTCAAACTATATATCTTTTTTAGTTTTTTTACTGGATAGCTGCATGTGAGTTCCAACCGATTGGATTTGGTTAGAAATTGTTCACATTTGGTATCATTTTAGAAACCGGAGTGATAATACCTCACCTACCCTAGAGGAATATTATTAGATACGGCTGGCTACGGAAAAAGAACTAAAGTCATATTCCTAAAAAACATTCATTTGTACGAAAAATTAATAGAAAAAATGTTCAGGATTTTAATTCGAGTATTATCTGCATTCAAGTTTTGATTCAAATTAAACATTCTATCAGTTTGTGGCAATTTGTTATATAACTTTTTTATCATTTTTTTTATAGCAGAGCAAGCAAAGGAGCAGGTGGGCCACCTGATGTTAAGTGGTCACCACCGCCCATAAACACTTGCAACACTAGAGGTGTTACAAGTGCTTTGCCGGCCTTTCAGGGACATATACGCTCTTTTCTGGAAGGCCCCAATGTCGTAATTGTTCGGGAACACCGTAGCTGGTAAATCGTTCCAAAGCTTCACCGTACGCGGAAAGAAGTTGCGGGTGAAGCGTACGGTGCTGGACCGCCAACCATCCAGATGGTGCGGATGGTATTGGTTTTTACGGCTGGTGGTCCGATGTTGGAACTGTGCGGCTGGTAAAAGGTTGAACAATACAATTGAATTTTTATCATACATACATATATATATAAAGTATCTATTTGCAGTTACAATCATAATGGAACATTACATTACATATGTTTTAATAAAATAATATATTGATATATTATATATATTATATTCGATTATATATATTCGGATATTCGGCCACTACATCTGACACGTCATCCATCAATTTTACACTAAACCGAAAATGACTGATACAATCTCTAGGGAAGCGATAACATTATATTCATGTATGTATGAGTAGTATGAGAAAGAAATATTATAGCATTTTATTTTTCATTTATCCTTTCATTATACGATAAGATTAAATTTTCATGATGTTCAGTAATCAGTTTCTTAAAAAATTATTAGTAGGTTTAAATATTTAAAAAAAAACCTATCAATTTTATTATGGCCATCATTCTAACATAAAACGAATTTTAACTGTAACATATCTGTACATATATGCCAGAAATATTATGTCCACCCAAATTTCAAAATATGCTGACAAATGAAGGACGGGTTTCGAGTAATCCGAAAGGGGTAAAAGCTTTTCGTCAGTCGAATGAAACCTTTTAAAATGGCTTTAATACTGTTTGGAATTACGCGAACTCAGTGATGATATAATGAAATGATATAATGAAACCAGTCGACATTGAGTCGAGAAAATATCATTGTTTGTTTGCCTTAGTGCAATTTTAATGTGTGGAAACATAATTTCGAATGTTTATCTTGTATGTATATACTTGACTGGCGGTCCACCCCGGCTTCACCCGTGGTACATAAATAGCATATAGCCTTCCTCAATAAATGGGCTATCTAAAACTGAATGAATTTTTCAAATCGGACCAGTAGTTCCTGAGATTCACGTTTCGCGTTCAAGCAAGCAAACAAATTCTTCAGCTTTAAAATATTACTCGTAGTATAGATATTAAAGCAGCCATGACATTAGCTGCTAACGTTTAAAATATATTCAACTTGAAGTCTCCGATTCCAGAGACAAGCAGAGATTTCAGTAAATTGTCTTTCAATGCATAGGTATGAAACCCAAATAAGATCATTCTGAATATAAAGATGTATTGAAGATAATATGCAACTACGAAGCGAAACAATTTTATATATTCAGGGATCCACATGTTACTAATGAAGACAGACAGACATTCTCTTGATAATAAAATATTTCCATAACTTTTCATTATTTATATTTTCCTAATATGATGAGAGAAAAAGTATTTTTTGATATTTCATCCAAAATCTTATGTAAAAATAAAAAACAACATGAGCATCGATTAATATCTCACATTCGACATTTAAATGTGACATATGACTATAGAGTTAAGTGCGAACACAATTTGTGCATTAAATCCCAGGTGCAGAGGATATGTTTGGATACACCAGCTGCGACGCTTTGTCTCCGCCAGACATTTTATACATTGCATTATAGTTTATGAAGCATACATGAAATATTTGAAGACTCCACATTGTCGTTTTAAAGGAGCATCATGTTGGTAAAATTTTAACATTGTCTTTTGTACAGCGATTCCTGACCATTTGGCTACCAATGGTCCCATCTCAGTAATTGAATTTCTTCTACTCTTTCGTTTTTATGTGCATAAGGGGCACCCCGATTGAATTAACTAATATGAAAGATTATTTCAATGACTATATTGTAATTTTATCGATGAGTTTTGCTACACTAAAATGTTTATAAAAATTTGAAATTTCGTTTTTTTTTTGTACGAAAGACAGTTTCGAATTCCGTCTTTTAATTGGATTTTATTTAATCCTCTTTAATTTTGTTGCATTAGCACAAAATTTAGGATTACAACAACAAGTATTCACTTGAATTACATTAATTTATTCATACAAACCTGCAACGCGTTTGAACGAACATAACAATATAAATACTGCAACTCTATTGTATGACAAATCTTTTATGATTCTGTCATCTGCTTAGACGAATACAGATACTGTTTCATAAATTAGGTATAAACTCTAGTAACGATATGAAGTAAATTACACGGGTAGTATAATTTGATGATCTTTTTATAAAATTACTAAAGTTAGGCAAAAAGAGGCTTGAATATCGCATAAAGTCAACATAATCTATGTGGAAATCTACTGAAACTTACCCAATAAATATGAATATATTTCACATTAATCTACGCAAAAAAGGCCACGAAATAGTGTTGTTTGCGAACAAACAAACAAAGGAAAACAATTCTGTATTCAGGTTGAAAATAGATAACAGAAGTGTTTGATACAAACAGAATGTAAACAAACAATTTTTTCATAACAATTTCTTTATAAATAAATTATTTTTATGTACTATAGTATACTACAATATAGAATAGCTCCCGGAGGCTTGTATTCTTTTCCTTACTCTCCTAGTTCTTCCCTTTATTCCCTCCATCAATCCTTTCCCTATCCCTGTTCCAACAAAGCTGGCAATCCATTTGCAAGTATATAACCTCTGCAAATTATAAACGGTGATGTTTTATTATCATCAGGCGATCCACCAGCTCTTGCCAACTATCACATAAAGAAGCTTACTTTGACAAATTTTAGAGAAGATAAATGAAGAAGAATTATAGGTAGGTAAACCTTTCATTTTAACTCAAACGTAGTTAAAAATAATTAAAAACACGCTTTAATGATTCAAGTGAACTAAATTGTCTCAATTGCTCTATAAAAATATTACTCACGTATGGAAATTCTTTAATCCCGGCGATCCTAATCAGAGTAAAAATATAAACTGATGAAATTATTGAAATGTCACTAATGCGTGATAAGTGTACATAGTTTGATATTAATTTTCCGTTCCGTTTAAAATGGGTCAAATCTAGCTTAAAGGAGTCGCAATTGAAACACAAATATACATGAGAAGCTAATAAAACCGTGTAAAAACTTTCAACACGCAACTCATACTAATAAATTGATCACAAAATTCAGTGTGACATTATGTTGCTGGATATGCTTGTATAAGCAAATAGCTCAGACGCATTAAGGTCAACCAAAACTAAGCAAATGCTATCAACAACGAGTTGTCGCCTTTGAGAAAGATTTATGTTCCCAATATCGTATCTGTTCTGGCATAACGTACGTAGAAGGATATTGGAAGGATGTTGCATGGAATACTAAAACTCCTAACTCCACAGGAAAATGAAGTAAAACTTACGAAATTTTAATATATATCAGTGAAATCCCTACTAATACTAGTAACTCTGTCTGTTTCTCTCCTCCACGCCTATGAGGGAACTTTGCAATTTTCCTTTGAGGGCACGGGCGAAGCCGCATTCAGAAAGCTAGTTTAGTAAAATTAGTACTAGCATACTTTTATGACATAACATACAAACATACGTTTACTCTATTTAGTACATACGTCCAGCATGGTATTTTTTATAAAAAGTGAAGTCCCGTGTCCGCTAGTGGGGTATGGGGCAGATGATATACATCTGTTTCACTGATCGATTTTCTTTTGAGACAAGTAGGCGATCAGCCTTCTGTGTCCTGCTAGACCGAGACATTATTTTTTTGTGCGTCCCCACCGGGAATCGAACCTTGGTTCTACGCTCACACCTTAACCACTGTGCCAAGGAGGCGGTCTTTTAAATACTGGCAATTTATTGTTATATTTTTTTTTTTGTTATTCACCGATTAATATGTACCTACTATAAACAATAATTAAATAAATAAGTAAATATGTATTTATATATAACTATTAGACATTTAATGTAGCAGCTCTTAAATATAAGCTAGTCAAGTTATAATAACAATGTTTCCAACCTTACTCCACACTCCAGATTGAAAAGGTTTGTACAACTCACATTATGAAGGGCACTTATAATTTTCCATCGCAATTTTAACCAAGCTCGAACGATCCAGCCTTTTAAATTGAACAGAATTCAATTGCAAATTGAGCGAAAATAAAGCAAAATGAATATAAAAACCAATTTTATTTCCAAAAAATTGTTAACTACCCTTAAAGCCTATCATACTATGCTATATACATATTACTCATGGTAAATGTGAATAATATGGTACTATAGTTAAAATCAATGTTAGTAATAGACAAGGAATTTGATTAGAAATAATAAAAATCCTATTTAGATAAGATGCGTATAGCAATCACAAATTTTTCATATTTTTTCGGGTCTTAAAGTATGTCTTTAAAACATATATAACTTAATTGAAATTTCTCTATTCAACAAATACAAATAAATCTTTAATACATAAAAGGTTGGAAATTCCTAGGGAGAAATCTACCATTTCAAATTAAAAAATCAGCCTAAATGTCAATAATTTTTTTATCAAAGACAAAAATATACACGTCCATCCATTAAAAACCTAAAGAGTTACCGAGTAACTAAACATAAAAAAACAGTAGAACCGAGAACCATCTCCGTTCTAGGGAACTTCGGTAAAAAAGAAATTGCGCTGTACGTTGTGTCTCAGTGAAAAATGATATTAATACATAACACGTATAAACAGTTGCAAGGTGCCCGTATTACGTCACTACGTTGATCGATGACGTCACAAGACTAACCTACATCGCAAAACTTTGTTATCTATTTGCGGCTTACTGCCACTTCACGACGCCATTCACTTTATCACTTTGACATTATTTTAACAACACTGTAATATAAAAATAAAAAATTCTTAATTCATTACATTCTAATGACTAATAACGAAGATAGTATTGATTGATTTAAATGTTCTCAGGAACACATTTACAACAATATTAGCAGATCCATTTGTAATGCGTTACAAGCTTTTAAGGGAGAAGGAATAAGGAATTTATTGACTATGGGAGTAATGGAATGTACTGGAATGGGAAAGGAAAAGAAAAGGAGTTATGGCTCTCACTCACCGTACGAAACACCGTAACATTCGGATGAAATTCTACTGTTTCAAGCTGATCTTCTCTGGAGGTGTGGTACTTCCCACGATGCGAGCTATTTCTATTCGTGCCTAAGCGTGCTCGACTGGCAATAACTCTATAGAAATATAAGAGAATAGGTTGTGGTGATCGGTGGTAGAACACGTTGTGGTGATCTGTGGTAAAAAATGCCACTTCTAGTTTGCTAAATAGTATTTTTTAACGACACAAACTTGAAAATAATAAATAAGCACCTTAATGCACTACATAAACAAAAACTGCATACGTAACAGCGAATAAGATTCAATGTCAAATTTTATGTGAAAATTGTGAACTAATAACAAGCTATTAGTTATTACCTTGGAGTAAATTAAAGAGTAACTTGAGGAAGTATTGAGGAGCTATTTTTACGACATAACGTTATAAATTACCACATTAACATCGAACCCTCCAAGTCCTTTCTGTCCGAACATAAAAACATACTGGGTTTACTGCTACCATTGTCGAAATATGCTCGCAAGGAATTTACTGGCAATCATTTTGCTTTATTTTCTTTATGGTTTGATTTCCCATAAAATTTGTCAGATATGAAGTGTCGGATTATTGATGGTTGGTATGATACAACATCCTGTTAAAATTAGTGCAAAGGAATTATATGCATAACTGTCTTAAACGTTGTTAGTGCTCACAATTTGTTCTGAATTCTCATTATTCTATTTAAATTTTTTATCATGAATTATGTAGTGCCTAGAACAATGTGGAGAATTGAAAGGATGAGATTTAAACTTAATACTTAAGTCTGAAACCATCACCATTATCATCATCAGTCCATATTTGTTACCGCTACAAGGACTGACAGGCCTCCTATATGGGTTCAGCTTATGACCCACTCTGTCAGCTTTGCGGCTTGATTCTTGAATATGCTGGTTTCCTCATCATGTTCACCTTCACTTATTGGAGCATGTATGATATTATAATTGTTAAGAAAAACTGTATATAGTATATTTTAAACATTATCACAAACTTCTACAAATTAAAGAGTGTTAGTTGATATTTTGTTTTATTTTATTAACTAGTAGGTAATTTATTACTTTAATATTTAAATTTGTACCGTCTAGAAAAGTAGCAGACAGCTTGGTCAATAAATACAGAACCCATATTAAACTTTTTTAAACTCTCTCAGAGCGTACCACACGTGCCGCGTACTAAACCTGTATATTCTATGCAAATACTAAATGCGGCAATGCCATTCGTCTGCCTTAACGATCTCTAACAGCTTCAGAACGCAAAAAGTATTTTATCTGTGGTACCGTGTCATGTTTTCCTTGTACGTTAAAATATTCAGCTCATTTTTGTAAATTCGCAGTTGAACATATGCTTCGTGTAGTGGTTAACGTATAAAGAGTATTTACTTTGATTCTTATTACAGAAACAGAATAAAGGCTAAGGCTAAAATATAAAAGGCTGATCGTATAAAGCCCTTATGAAAATTGATCACAAAACATGTGCAATCTGCCCCACACCTAGATAACAAAAGGGACTTCATTACTAAATTTCATTAGCAACATAATATAAGGAATGACGAAGTTTTAAAGACATGTTTTATTTCTTGCAGAAACTTTTAATGAGCCGGGTAGACACTTGAAAAGGTCTGAGATCGACGGACAAGTGCCTGTCCGGGACCCTGCTGTTCTAATAATAGCGTAAATGTCGACTCTCCTCTAATTTATGGTTCAAGATATTATTATAAAGTATCGTCCCAGAAAATGTAATTTATTTTCTAATAATATACGTTACAAGTATTGTTCAGGTTACATATTATTATTTTCACCAATAAAATACATAAATTATTTTAACTTCATTTATTTTTTCAACAATGACTTGTAACTTTAAACAGACAAAGGTTTTTTTAGGTCAACAATATCTTATTGGCGGCGTTCATTGAATCCCGCTCTGAATTCAGGTCTTACATTAAAATCCATTTTCGATTTATCTGAGCCAGCAGGCCTCCCGCTTAATGCCTCTTCTGATTGATTTGAATATGCTACCTAAGAGCACGTATTTGATGTCGTTCTTGCAATTTTGTGCCTACTCTAAGTAACAAAATTACCCGTATCTTTGAATAATCTCCTTAAATCATAACGAACACATGGAAACATAGAATCACGTTATTTTTGTAGCTAATCGGAAAGTCTTAAAAAACAGTCTATCAATTTTATTAATTATTATTTAAATATTTTTTGCACATGACAAACAAAAACACACATACAGTTACACGACAACGATATAGGACAATGGCGGCTTATCACTGTATAGTGATATCTACCAGGCAATTATTAATAATGAAAATTAAAAATTGAAAATGAAATGTAATATAACGAACGTAGTTTTGTAGGTATATGTATCCTTTGGCGTAGATACTATTTTGGAGGTATTACAAAGAAACGAAGAAGATATTTAACTTAAACATAACACGTGTCAATACATAGACATAGGTATATGTTATAATAATTATTACGTGAAGTACCCGTTTTTACAAAAATCAGAACAATCAAAAATCACAATGTCCGTCCGCGCGACTTGGTCGTTTATCGTTTATACAATATAACAAGAAATGTAGAAAATATTATAAATAACGCATAAAATACATAAAACAAAAAATTATAATTACACAAGCTTGCATTACACACACGCACACACTTACATAATTTTGTATACGTTTATGATCGACAAATACCACTGCTCAGATTTATAACAATTCGAATAGAGAAATTATTTTCTTTTCATATTACTGTAGATTGAAAATATCATATCTATAGAAGACAATATCCCACATGCGACGCTATATCGCACACAATCAGCGTTTAGATCAAATTTCAAATTATACCCATATAAAGAATTCCTTTAGACGCAAAGATAATCTTATTGCTGGATATAGAGTTAGCCCGTAGGGACGCTGCTTTAATAGAGAAAACATTTCATTCTATTTCGCTGCAATTCTTGAAGTTATATCCAAGATTTATCCGTTGAATTCTCATGAAATTTTCTAGTGTGTATTTCTAATGACACGTTTCTTACATTGATCTTCCATCGATGATGTTCTACAAAATGTTGGCTCTGTTGTTTTCTACTTTCTAAATTATATTAAAGATGATGTAAACGTAATGTATGACCATTGTTAGCAAAATAAACTTTCTTACCGGATTTCTTCTTAAAATTTCATTTATAGATATTTTCTATTGCATAATGTGTACAATTTTATAAAAGTTCATAATTCAGACTCGAAATCACGGTTTGGTTAGTTATCGAACAATAACAATTGCAATAAAATGTGGGATTATTGGGATATTAAATTAATGCAGATTTATAATAAAATACCTGTTCAATTGCCACAAGACGAGACAATTATAATGGCATTTTATTATGAATCTTCATTAATTTTACCATCCCAAATTTAACTCGAATATTACGGTCCTATTCGCAAGGATAATGTGAATTTTTTGAGTGAGATATTTTTTCGTATTTTGCGTGGAAGTTAAGCGGCATTCTGTCACGTACTGTCCACTGGGACTCTTCATTACGCCAATACCTATTGTACTTTTAGAACCTAATAAAATAATATACGAATTATACGATGCCTAGTAAACATTTATTGCCCTTTCGTGTTTGCATATAAAATATCTTACAAACACATTAATGACATTAGCGTGCAGACTGTAAGATAAGGGTTGTAAATAGCAGAATTATGCAATGATGATAGTAAAAAGTTTTTGATAATACTGTTATTGTTTCCTCCACTTAAAAAAACTTATAAATTGAATTAAGAACAACGTTTTTCAACCTGTAACTATAATTTTAATAATTTTTAAATGTGTTGTAAAACAAAACCTAATCAATTATTATAGACCTAACTGTACTGTGTATTAAAATAGACTTACAAACTACCGCATTGTTAAATTAAAACTGAAATAATTTCATTATCCTCATGTTCGTCGACATTCTAAAACAGGTAATATAAAGTTGTACAAACAAAAGGGACATAAAAATATATAAACAAAATGTTTCGTCGAACATAGAATTTTTACTGTTTTGTTTCCGATTCCAGTGGGAGAAATATGGGTCTATAGGTATTTTTCTCACAGTGGAATTGCTCCTGCTTAAAGACGTGGTTGACATATTTTAGTCTAATCAATTAACCATTCTTCCATACAGAGAGAGTTATGACTATATGGGTTTGCTCCCTTTGACATTATGTAAATATTTCCGTTATCTGAAATCGTTCCAGCTACCAAAAACGGTTTCATCCGAATCAAAGGAGATGAAAGCAATCATTATACTCAGTATTCACAACAATTTCCGTACCACGGAGTCGATTTGATACATCCACGAATGCCGACATATAAATTAAATCCCGTCAAGCGAACATGATACGGCCTAAATAAAAAGTGTCCTGTTCCAGCACAAACACAGTACTATTGATTTATTGCTGTTATCTGTTGCTTGATATGTGATACAAATGCTGAAGACCTTGACAACAATCTCTTTGAATCACGAGTCAGTGTATTCACTTGTGAAATGGGATATGAAAGGTCATACCGTATTTCACATGATGATAGTAATGCGACAGACAAATCCGCATCTTTATATTCTATTGTTATCGAAGATACATGACACACCTATTTAAATTTGTTACATACACGTGTATTATATAAATACACGTTAATCAATCAAACCCCTAAATGTATCCATTGGTTATAATTAACAGACGTTTTGGGAGAGGATTACGTAATAAATTTGTCGAAACTAACTAGATTATGCAATGTAGTAATGATAATAGGATAAATATAATATGATAATGTATGAAAAATATTTGTATGGATATATTTTTACTGTCATCTACTTTTATACTATTTACATGGAAAACACATAGAAATTATTCATATTCAAGAGCTGCAATTCCTCTTGACCCTATTCGGAAGTGATTTTCAATATGGAAATTGCTGTTAACGATGAACTTTAATGAGAATCAAGCGTATTATGTGTGAATGATATCATTATGAAAAAACGTACAGGTAGTAGATATTGTATTCAAATGCACTTTATTATGCAATGCATTTTGCACGTCGAAAAAAGATATCTACATTTAGAAATTTAAGACTTTAAACGGATTTTAAACGCGATTTATTCATTATATTATCAACCCGGCGTTTCGAACACTTTACAGCGAGCATGGTCACGGGGAGAGATATGTTCCCCGTGTTTAAAATCGGCTTAAAAGTCTTTAATTTCTAAATGTATAATACTCACGTAAAATCCAACACAAGTAAATACTAAGACGTCTGTACTGGGTTGGATTCCCGATGGGGACAAAGCAAAAGATGTTTCGGTCTAGCAGGACAAAGCACGCTGATCACCCACTTGTCCGTAAAGAAAGAGACCAGTGTAAGATGTATAATTCATCTGGCACATAACATTGTAGCGTACCTACTACAAGACATGAAATACCTTGTATTTTTTTATTTTTATTTTTATTTTATTTATTTTTTTTTGTAACAACATTTGTTGCGTATTTTTTACTTTTCCATCAATTCCTAGTAGTTTGTTTCTTTTACACCAATTTAATCTAAACGCTAAATCAAAAACGTACGAACATACGTGCCTATATAAATTGGTTACATTCCAGTCCGTCAATCCCGAACATACACTGTTAGATTCTCGCAAAATGTATCGATCTCCAACAGTCATGTGACGAGAGTCGTTGACATGGCGCATCCATCGCTGTTAGACAACCAATTAATGATACAAGATAAACCATTCGCTTCACCCCGCTTCCTGCAAAGCGAGTTACTTGTGATATAACAGGAGATGTGAATTATGTTCCCATTGATTCTTCGAAATATGCGCAATATATAAGGAATGTTGAGAGTGATTTGATCAAATAGGACATATTCAGCTCGAGACAATATTTGATAGTTAAGGTACGTATAAAGAAGGATGAATACTTTTTATGATAAGTAAGCGTTCGTGTCGGCAGCATTGCTGTAATTCTTTTCGAAGTTTACTAATTTTTTATTAAAAGTTTCCTTAAGAATCATACCTAAATTTATGTAAATTTTGAATGCACTTCTCCAACTCAACACAACTCCAAAATAAATAAAAACTGTATTATCACGCGCCAACTCGTTAAAACTGTAGTTTGATCTTCAATCTTGTATTAAAATCTTTAAACAACAGAAATAATTCAACAAACCGTTTCATACGTTGTATACAGCATACTAGCTAGAGATTTGTGGTATCCTTTATATAAATTATTTGACAAGACTTAGCATTTTATGTCTTCCTTGAATTCATCTATCACATACCGTACAGTTCTCAGAAATACGTTGGTTACAATCAAGAGTTCTATGATGAAAATAAATCTGTCTTAGAAATTCAATTGGAATATAAATTATTTTCGAATACGGAGAAATGTATGTGATCACATTAAAAAATAAGGCAAAATAGATTAGTTATGACGGTTAATGCAGGTTATCCAGATACTTGTGATACTTCTGACGTAGAATTCTGATATAATATAAACTAGCTGATCGCAACGCCATAGAGATTTTTTGAGACATTTTTTCTTATTGATCTTACCTTTTAAGCTTTCTCTGGATAATTAATAATGCATGTATACTAAAATTATCGAAATCAGCATAACCATAATCGAGTTTTAGCGAGACTAACAGCAATCGATATTTATATATAGATAATAAAACATTCAAGACTAGAGAGAGTACATGCATACCTAATTTAAGCTCTTCTGTCTATTCTGTAGTTTTTGATGTTTTTATAAATAAGAACAGCTGCAATAACTCAATCGCCAACAATATATAATATAATCTTAATTATTAAAGAAACTAACATGTTCCTAATTTATGAATAGCACCAATTGAAATATTCACAGAAACCTCCTTGATGTCGATACTCTATAGAAATTACAGACCAGATACTCAAATTATTGATTACCCACGTAGCTTAGCTTCTTAGCAAATTTTCATGGAAATGATGTTTTAATTAATTCAGAAACCATGATATATAATTAAATTTACATTTGAAATAGGATATACTTTTGAAAACGAAAGTCTTATAATTTGTAAGGAAATAATTTGGCCTTTGATGTATGATCTATTCATCAATGGTTTAGTACTATTTAATAAAGAATAACGAAATTATTCGACTTAGAAGCTAAGAAGAATCCATATCAATTAAATTAACATTTATTTCGTAATAAATAACACCTCTTGAAGTTTGAAAATTTATTGTTTTACATTTAAACACTCCTATTACAACTTACAGAAGTAAACACAGTTGAAAGTTGAAAATTCGTTAAGAAGATCGTTTCCAGCAATCTTCATTTGTATTTTCTTCGACGTCTGTAACAAATGATCGGAAATAAATGACTTCCGATTCGTGCGACAGTTCGAAACCGAAGATTTATTATTTTTTATTCGTGCGACATGACGCGACTGTGCTAAAAGATCATCATTGTAATTGAATCGATATTAATTACACTGTTAGTTATATACATTGTTTAATAATTGTTATTCTAGTTCATCAACACCAGGAGCATAAAACTCGCCTATTAACTATTTGTAAATTTGTTTAGCAGATTTTTTTTATAGATAATAGAAATATGTCTCCAGTAAAGTTAGATAAATCGGTCTTATAATGTACGTCTATTTAATGCATTTGTGTATGTGTATAATTTTGTACTTCGGTATTATTATTTTTTTTATTTAAAAGTTGCTAGATTTTCAGTCATATAAACCTTTTGCGTTGCCTTACACATTAATTGAAATTAAAAATCATTCAAATCTCTTCATTTATGTATGCTTGACTAGTGTACAACCTTTTAGTTTGAAGTTTGAAGTTTTAGTGACTGAGGCACCATGCTCTTTATATTTATTGTGTTTCTGTATACACAAACATATTATGTGAATATACCTAGTCTTGCCATAAATATTGTAATAAAGAAAAAAGAAAATTGTTAACTGCAAATAACATTTATT
>NC_052110.1:4442077-4473597 GCF_012273895.1 Zerene cesonia
GACAGATTCGAAATTCAAATGTAATATTTTTTTATAATTAAGTGTAACAGTATTTATGGCCAGACTAAGTATTAATCAGTATGAATGAAGTTGATATCATTAAATGGTGACTCTTTATGTCAAAGCAGGTTAGTAATTTGTTATTTAGTTGGCCAGCGATCACCATCGTGAACATATACAGAGGCTAAGCTTCTGCAAGCGCGTTACCCGTTTTTGAGGGATAAGTTACAAGGAAAGGATTCATGACGAGAATGAAGGAATGGACTGGAGAGTGTGCGATAAATGACATGGGCTATGAATCCGGCTCCTCCACTCACAGCACTTTCTCTAGCCATTTTTTTGTGAGAGTGTGGTACCTTCTCAAATGCGAACTGGCACAATTCGTGATTTTGTGATAAATTGTATAGTTAGTATCCCACACATTCTCATCTAGGCATCTATTCAAGAGTCAAGGTCACATGTAAAAATATTTTTTTATCTTTTCGTACATTAAAGCATCTCGCGGTTTCTCTGAATTCCAATTCCTCATCTGAATATATCATATAACGATACCGTATACAAATGCATAAATATTTACACATTTCCTTTGTGAGTTCACTCAGAGGATATATTTTTACTGTAAAATAAGAATTTTCTATTTCTGTTAAGAAACTTTATGTGATATTATTATTATTTTTTTTTATGTTACAGTCGGCAATGGAGCTGGTGGGACGCCTGATGGTAAGCGCTACCACCGCCCATGAACATTTGTAGAGGCATAAGGTCCTTTGCAGACCTTACGCCTCTACAAATGGATTGCCGACTTTTTGGGAAGGGATTAAGAAAGGATTGGCGATAGGAATAAAGGAAAGGACTGGGAAGGGTAAGGAAAAGGATATGGGCCTAATGTATGATTTTATAATAAAGAAATTATTACATAAGATCATCTTATGATAATTTCCGACAGAAAATTCATAAAGTGCATGGCTCTTTATTATAATAAACGTTATTGTACGTGTCATTTTGCTTATTGAACTTTGTTAAATTTTTATTATTATCACAATGCGAAATTTTTCCACCTTTTATTTTTAAAGTTTCTGTGAATCATTTATTTTTTAATACTATATATAGGGTGGCACGAAGTTTTCAACTTTTTTGCTGGAATTAAATAACGTGAACAATTTTACCAACCACTTTGTTTCAGTCTACTTCTTCTAGAACTATGTAATGTTCGGCAAAAAAGGGAAAAGTTAAATTATGGATATAAAAATAAAATCGCCGCTTTATTTATATCATATTTATTTTCAATACATTTGTGATGCGAAATGTTGTGCTTGACACAAAGGAACTTCAAATAATTACATATTTTACCGATTGTGTACCTATAAATAAGAATATTTTACAGTTCAACATATAAAATAAATCAATTCTTTCATATTATATATACTACAATAGTATTATAAAACATCTACTACTACATAGATTCTTATCATATTATAATCTGAATTCCATTGCATTTTTAATCTACAGTGTCATTAATATATCTATAAGAGTGTAAACACATATAAAAAACAAATGCTTACTGGCCTTTTTAAATTAAAAATAAATATTTACATAAATTGATAACAAATCGTATAGATTCAATAAATAATTAGAGTATTTAGGACTTGAGCTCTTTGACTAGAAAAGCGCTTTAAAGCTAATAGACATATATAGATTTCAATATTTATACGACATTTAGAAATTCAATACATTACAAAGGTAAGGGAATATAAAAGGTCAGTAAAAATACTACGGGGTCTAGTAAATACAATAGTATTTCCTAAATCTTATATTACACATCTCACTACGACTTTCTGATCCACCGTGCTCGCGGCTTCCTTACCAATAAATATATTATCTTGTAGACTCAGCATAACCTAGTTACATATTCTTAACTAAAATTCGGAGTAGGTTGGTCACCCACAACTAAACTAAGTCTGGATTTAGCCTAATATTGACTAGAGTAGGTGCTTTGCACTACGATATATCAAAACTTTATTTTATTCAACATCAATATAATTATAACATAAACAATATTTAGACCGAAACTGCCTCACTACTTGTCCGCCTTCGGTTTTGTTTTAATTTCATTCGCATTAATTGTACTGTTAAATCTGTTAACGACGTCTCGTACTTTGCCTTTATTAATGACTAGTTCTTTATCATATGTAGGGGTTATTATTTCTTTGTCATTACCGTTGCATATTTTGTTAGTAGGTAATGTATTGAAAGTCGCGCTTTGAGATAATTTAATTTCTCTTACAGCGCTGTCTATATTGTTAATGAGATCTTTAGCTACAAAAGTGGCTATTTCGTGTTTAATGCGATCTCTTTCGTTAGATATTTCAACTGGGGTCATATTATTAGTGTCTTTGGCTCCGTTTCTTTTGGGACTATCGCTGTGTGTGAGGGAGTGTGAGGCTGGACTGTCCGGACCTTGAAATGTTATGCTTGGGTTAACATTAATATTTTCGGTGACCGTTTGTTGGAATTGCGCCTCGTTTTGCCCCTTTTCGCCGAGCAGCCAATATGTCGTCATTTTACCTTTACCCTGTTTTTTGGGAAGATTACTAATGTTATCAGACAATCAACACAAATTTATATATAAATAAGAATTTTTCAGGGAATTGAAAAAATCAATCACGAGGCGGGATTCGAACCCGCGTCATTCGCTGTGACGTGGATGCCCCACCTCTTTCGCCCGTCATTCCGCAATCGAATTTCTTGTACCATATTGATTAAAGAAATATTTGTCTAGTCTAATTAAAACAGCATTTGTATATTTTAATAATCACTTTATAATTATATCGTCAATATTGTTTCTCTATTTTATAGGTACCTTTTGTAATTATTATAAAATTTAATCATCCGTGAGCCGAAAATGTTTCTTGGAAATTTAATTTTGTACGAACTAAGCATTATAACAAAGGTCAATGATACCTGCCTCTATTTAATGTTAATTATATTAAAATGAATGTTTACCTTCATAGTTATCTCTCCTCGACAAGCGAGATCGAAGCAGTCATACAAATCCAGTACTTCTTTGGTCTTGGGGCTAACATGTATTTTTAGAGCTTCACCGTGAGATTCCATTCTTGATGCAGTGTTCACTGTATCTCCGAATAGACAATATCTGGGCATCTTTAGACCAACAACACCAGCTACGCATGGTCCTAGAAAGGATTTAATATTGCATAAAATATTAAAAATAACGCAACTTGTTTGTCTGCCTAACGGTATTTGATTTGAATTCGAAAATTGAATTAAACGATAGAGATAATTTGAAAAGGAATATATTTGCGATAAGGTTGAGTTTGCATCAGCAAAATTAAAACTTGAAACGAGTCTACTGTTTTTATAATATAGGTATTATGAAATCAGAAACTGATTAATGACGCTTCGAAACACGGAACTGAAATTGATGAATCTTTAATAATTCTTGTACATTATCTTCTACGAAAGTACTCGAACAACGCTTAGAATTTCATTGGATAAATTGATGAGATTTTTGACATTTCTATGAAACAATAAGAAATCTCGATTTTTTGAGATTTTTGTAAGCTATTGCATAGCGTCTATCGCGGGCCTTGAGCGTAGAAACCGAATCCAGAAATTTCGTTACAAAAACAAACACCCCCCACTCCAACCGGCACAGCGGTGTCACTTTTTAGTGTTACCATCAATCGATGAATAGCAGAACTTTTAATGACTTCTAGAAATACAAAACGACCGCCTCCTTGGTACAGTGGTTAACGCGTGAGCTTAGAACCGAGGGGTCCTGGGTTCGATTCCCGGTGGGGACGCACAAAAAAAAAATGTCTCGGTCTGGCAGGACACAGAAGGCTGATCACCTACTTGTCCATAAAGAAAATCGATCAGTGAAACAGATGTATATCATCTGCCCCATACCCCACTAGGGGACACGGGACTTCACTTTAGAAATACAAAAACAAGGGAAAGATACTGCATAAATAAAATAAACAAATAATTATAATTACATATGTTGATAAAAAATGCTACGCAATAGCTTTACACGTCACACGTCTTTTTTTATATATGAAATCTCGCCAGCGTACCGGTATGCATGCCGATCCGCAGCAGCAGCCGCTCGCCGGGCCGGTGCGGCACGGTCTTGAGGCGCGCCGCGTTGAGCAGCGCGAGCGACATGCGCGCGACCTCCGCCGCGTGCCGGTTGCCGTTGCGCATCGGCAGTCCTGACACCACCATGTACGCGTCGCCTATTGTCTCCACCTAAGTGGCTTTTGTTTGAGTCGTGTGATCGTGTGATCCTCTTAATTGTAAACCAATTAAGTTAGATAAAACGCATTTTTTTATATTATGAAAGCATTTGATAATCGATCGTTACTAATGCATATCTAATAAATATATATTTATGTTTACTTTAAAAGGGAATCTTTATACAGTAAATCTGAATAGATTATATTATATGCCAATGGAATATAACAAAATACTTATAAGTATACAAAACGAGTTCAGTATGCTCTGAGGAAATTTGGCAGCTAGGTCTTTTATTTGAAAAATAATGTAATTTTAGAATATATACTGTTTGATTTATAGTAAAGTGTATAAATAAAACATCGCTACAGAATATTATGGTACTTTGGAATATAAGGTATATAATTTTCATTAATTTACATTTACTGGAAATCAGTTTTAAAAATAGCATTTCAGCTATATTTAGTGTCATTTTAATCGTTGTTTATAAATGACAGATACAATGTTATTTGCAGGATATTTCAAACCAAATAAATTCGAAATAAAACAAATTTTATAGATATTTTTCAGTCTCTCCTTGATTTAAATTACAATACCATCAACACATAAGGTTCCTTGGAAATAAATTGGTTTTGTAAAACATATGCTACATATGTGAAAAGTTATCAATTGGCTGAAAAACCATTAATGATAATGTTGTTAAAGGATTCGAACCCTCGTGTACGTAATAATATATTTGCGATGAGCGATATTGATTTTCACATAAGATTCAATCCTTTATAAAAACTGGCCTTCAAGTTTCAACATTCGAGAGAATTTCTGTGATTCAGTATAATTAGAATAGAAATACAGAGTGAATTTGAGAACTGGCTCAAAATGTCACATTATTCTTAGTGTTATTCAATAATTGTACAAAATTTTAAGGAGATGTTCTATGTCTAAATATAAAATAAGCAACATCATTTATTTATACATATAATGTACGTAACATATATATTTTCATTCATTTAAAATAAACAACACTATTAAATCAATGAAAATTCAAATCTTTTCATTTGTTTTACTATACAAATTATATTCACGAAGGAATAGATTTAATATTCAATTACTCATAAATATTACCTTATACACATCGAAATTTTCGATGATAGAATCGAAGCTAGTATACAAATCGTTCAGTAGGTCAACGACTTCTAGTGGCGTAGATTCGGCGGACAGCTGAGTGAAGCCAATTATATCGCTGAAGTAAATCGTCACTTGGTCGTACGTCTCCGCCATCACCGGCTGGCCCATTATTAGTTGTGATGCCACGGATCTAATGACATATATTATACAACTTAAGAATGTAATGGAAAAAAATCTATTCTGATAGGGCGGGAGTTGAAACCACGTCCTTCTCCTTACCGTGGCGACAGCGTGGATAGTTAAGTCACCCATGATCACCTCAGCAATCGATTTTCTCATATACTTTGGTTTTATGTCTAAGGTTTGGCCTTTGGCCCCCGCACACCATTCTTTCAGATAATTATTATCATTCATTGCAACAAATAAAAAATATCATTTCAATTAATACAATATTTTATTGATGAAACGCGGCCGTTTTTGATATATTTTTTTTAGATTTAAATGCAGTAATAGAAAAGATTTAGTGAATACACGATGGACATTTATTGCATATTAGCTAGATTGACATTCTACCTGCCTGTAGATTACTACTCTTAACTAATTTCAATGTATATGTAGACCACTCTTTGTTATCACTACATAGTATAAAGCAAAGTCGCTTCCCACGTCTGTATACATAAATGTATGTATTCTTAGATCTTTAAAACTACACAACGGATTTTGATGGGTTTTTTTAACAGATAAAGTGATTCAAGAGGAAGATTTATAAGTGTAATAATATCTATTAAACAACTCCAAATTTAACGCGTGCAAAGCCGCAGGCAAAAGTAATAACATAAAATACACAGGGGAGTTTATTAGAACCTTTTTAGGAAAAGCATTTTTCTTAGGAAAAGTAGTGTTATTCTTAGAAGATTTATGGTCTTCAAAACGTTTCCTACATTTTTATCTTTACGATCATAAAACTATACATTGCTTTAAAAATATTCTGTGTGAAGACAGTGTTAGACGTGCACCTTATTTTGTGTATTCCTTTTTATATAGTTTTTCATTTAACCCTTTTCAGTGTTTAAATTTGAACGTAACCAAATTTATAAAAGCTTTTAAATGAATTACAATTCAAAATAGATTTAATTCTGTTTGAACATTTCGTGATTTCTTGGAGAAACGCGATATAAATCATTTGTTAATGAAAGGTTACATGCTATCAAATAGGACCGGCGGGAGATATAATCTCTCGTGTGTTATAAATCACTTTTATAATACCATTCTCCAGGTGTAGTCAGTTCATTATAGCATAGATATTTATGAGAAAACTCGCGAGCTGTATTACTTCTGCATACACGTGTTAATTGCTAGGCGTTTTTATATTTACAAAACTTTTCTACTTTTCTTTTCCTCTGGGATTCAACGAATCAAAGATCCCATGAAATTTATGGCACCCAGTGGAACGTTTCCAGAAATACTGAATTGGAGGTATATTTTCCTCCAAAAATTCGTTAAGTATCTTATTTATCCTTGAGTGGAATTAATTTATAGTTTTATAATAAATTTCACTGGACAAAAAATAATATATGAATTTTAGTAAATAGAACGATATTAATTAATATTTATAATTCTCTTAAACCACGTTACATTTACAGTTTTATTTACAATTATATTATACAGTCGCAAAAGGATATCTTTAAATTTCTTAAAACATAAGTACATTTAAACCCTCAATTACTAGTGAGGTTAAAGAGCTGAATGTTTCCCATAGCTCCCTATGTATATAGTATATAATTATCCTTCCTTTTTACTTAATTAGCCTTCTTCATTCAATGCTTCAAAATTCTAAGAGGAAAACTAAAATAACAACTTTCCTATGAATATTGACGAAAGATATTTATATTTAACATTGCTGTAGCAGTATCAAATATCATACAGAAAATATACCAAATAGTGAATTAAAAAGTATACATCCAATTTCACCATAAAAAAACATATTTTATACCACAAATAAGGTATATACAGGAACTCGATTATGACAATAGGATATGTTATTTGGTGACATTGAATAAAAGTACTCACTTGGGTAGTAACTGATAGAGCAACTCCTCGCATTTCCTCTTCTCCTCCAAATAATCAGATGTCCTTTCTTCCACCAGAGCTTCTAGATTGTTTGCATATTGTTCCACCTGAGTTAATAGCATATCCAGACGAGTCGATGTTTCGCAGTCCCTGTTAATACTAGTAGTTTTAAATAGTATATGTTTTATGATAGTATTTAAATTGTATAGTAACTTAATAAAGTTTATACGTATATAAAATATTTTTATTTATATAAATACTTATATTTATTATAAATTGTAACCTTCAGCTTGATACTGAAATATCAAATAGGAAGAATTTTTAGAAAAAGGAAGAAAAACAGCTTTAGTGCATCAAAATCATTTGATCACCTTAGATCACATAATCTTATTACAGATGGTAATACTTATTTGTCCTGCTTACTTATTGATCCTATGTATATTTTCCTTGAGCGCAGAGAAGTCGGGTCGATCATCATCAGGTAAGGTCCAAGGTGGTTCACCCGTTAACGACTGGCGAGGTGATACTGACAGCGGTGATGTACCACGATTACGCATTTCTGCATTACCTAATAACGATATTAAAATTGTATTATATTTTTAACGTGGAAGTCGAGCACACTTCGACCTACTCACAGCGGAGAAGTACCACACCCCCACAGAAAACCGGCGAGAAATAATAGCATGCTATTGTGTTTCGTACGGCGAGTGGGGGAGCCCGAGGCCCATTTCCATTTCCTCACCTTTCCCAGTCCATCCCTTTTTTCCAGTAATCATTCCTTTCCTTATCCCTTAACCGTAAAAGTGAGCAGTGTATTATTATTTTTGCAGTGACATAAACATTCGCAGAGGCCCAGACCTCTGAGCGGTGATGATCGCTTACCATCAGGCGAACCACCAGCTCGGTTGCCCGCTATGATATAAAAAACGTACAATAGTGGCATTAAAGAAAAAGATCAATAATTTCACTACCCGTATAGGTCTAAAGAAAAATTTAACGAGAAATATACAATATACATATTAACACTTCTAAATAGCTCCTATATTTGTTCTTACAACCTTTTTCAGTTTTAAATCTTCGTATTTAAAACCAATTAAAATACCATAGAACATATTCAGGATAATCTTTTGTAAATATTAAACCAGTTGTTCCTGTAATAAGATCAGAAATCGTTTTGGTTCATAAATAATGAGCAAGGATGATGAGTTTGTAAGTTGCAAACGACAGTTGGAATTGTTGATCCTTGCTCAAAGTTTGTCTGTGGTTTGACCCTCAACATAGCAGATTATTACTATAGGGGTTATAAACTATTGATCCGCAATTGCTTATAAAGACTTTGACTTTGTAACGTTACAATAAAACGCTAAACATAAAATAAATGATATCTAATTTATTCATGTTATTTTCTTAGCTTAATATAAATGATTATATTTTAACAAATAACTAAACAATCTTCAATTTGAGAATTTTTTTTTTTTTAAAGAATAGAAAAAATTTGATCACGAGGCAGGATTCGAACCTGCGTATCTTGCCTAACCGTAGCAACGCCTAGCTTCTCGGCCACCCGTGATCCTGCCACAGTAATCGAATTTATTTTAAAAAATTTCTCATTTATAAAGCATTTCAATGCTATAAAACTAAAAATTAAATCTTCAATTTGTCATAATAGGACCACATGAGAGGCACCAGTTTTCAAATATAATTAGAATCATAAAAATCGCTTCACCCAGTAAATGAAATAATAAACAAACACCAACGAAAAAAATACAGTCGTATTAATAAACTCCTCTTTTTTTTGAAGTCGTTTAAGATACATATCTATTTTTTATATTATTGTACCAAAAATCTGTTACTTCTGTTTAACAGCAAATTCTTTTCAAAATAAACCTATAAACTTCTTGCTATAAGGTTCAATATTCTTTAATTTCTCAGTAGGTGTTATATTCCATCATAATACGGCGTATATTTCGAGAACATATTCGCATCGGTAAATATAAGTGCATGCAGGCATTCCAACCATTCAGTAATGTATACCTATTGCATTTCAGTCACATGTCTTGAAAAATACGCGCTTAAAAGAGGTGGAAATGGTAAAAATGCTGCGAGTTCTCAGTTTGAATTTAAATTGCACTTGCACTGCAATTGCAATTGGAATTGTAAAATAGGGATTTTTTTCAGTAAGAACCTTCAGGTTTACAATTTGCGATCAAGTCATATTTAGGTTCGCTGCTTAAGTTAAATACGTATCTATTTAATTTATGGAACCTTATGAATAACCTAACCTCTTTTCATTAAGCTATTAAATTCTATATCGTACTAGAATGTTGAGAGTATTTAACACATAATTATCAGAGATTAATGTAAAAACCAAATAATTAAATTGATCCTGAGTTTTAAATTTTTCATGTTTATGAATATGTAAATTAAAAGAAAATGCATGAAAACGTCCAATAAAAATATAATTAAAAACTTACGCTTGAACTTATCTTCCAATATGGCGGCGCAATAATCGCAAGCTAATGTGCAGTGTGGTCTTCGCGACTCCAGCAGCGGGCTGACTGCGCGGCGCGGACTCGGCGAGTCATTTCCTCCGGGCGGTACCAGTGACATCTTCGCGCTAAAACATATTTTTTTTTATTCTTTATTGCCAGTGTGTAAGTGAAACTTTCTTTAAGACAAAAAAAAATAAAAAATTATATTAAATATTATAGAGATTATTACAATAATTTACGTATTTACAAATTTTGCGGAAATGTACAAATAGAGCTACAGTGTCTATACTTTTTTCTATTCGTTTTTTATTTTTTAATACATCTGACATACCGACTACTAGCCGGTATAACATGCACACAAGTACCTATTTTTTTTAACTTTTTTAACACGCCTTTATTAGCTCGGGTTGTATTTATATATTGTATGTATGTATATAATGGAATCTTGAACATAATTTTCATTTTTCCTCACAGTCCGAATTAAAGCTGCCACTAACTATTGTATTTGTAAAATTCTATAGTCACAAATAAATTTAAAATGAATACCAAATCAATGTAAAAAAATGTAATCACGTTCGTCAACTACTGTCAACGGAACAAAAAATTTATACAAAATAAAGCATCCAAACACGTAGAGAAATAGCGCTGAATTCAGATGTTTCCCAACAAGTGTTTACGAAGATTTACGGCCAACCCTCGCCACGCCTGTACTTTATTACGTGTGTAATACAATGGCTAGAACGGGGCTTTTATCACGTATTGTACCAATACGTATATACGTGGTTTTAGAAGAAACATCAAGGTAATATTTTCAAGTCAGAATTGATCGTGTTTTTTTTCGAAATCCGAGCGGATTCCGGCTGCGCAGGGGATAGATCTTTCATAACCATCCAAGTACAATGGGACTAGTGCAATAGGATGCACAAACAGAATCAGCAAGACCTGGATCAAGAGCTCATTGAAGTCTTCGAGGCGTTAGAGGAGTGAGTTATAGTTTTGAGTAGCATTATTATTTCCAAGCCTGATATCGGAACTTGGGTATTAAAAATCTGTAGTAAAACATGTTCAACTATCGACCAGCATTATACACTAAGATCTTTCTCTCTCTCTTTTGGTCTGCCTTTTAAAAAATGAATTAAACTGGGCTTGTTTTAAATTCTCTATTATCTTTTACGACTCTGTATTCATATATTCATAGCCTTGTATTGAGCTCTCCTTTCTTTATGTATTGTCTTGGACCCAAGTTGTGACCTACATTTTATATATTTCCATATATGAATATTCTATCGATACCATAATTACTGCTATTATTAATATAATATAATAATATAATGAAGTAAGTTATTTACGATCAAGTAATAAATATGTCCTCGTTTTTATATAGTTGTACTACAGCTACGTATAATATATTCAGTGTCTGAACATTTGTGAGACTTTCCGACTTCTCCCTGTAACTTGGAAATTCGTGAAGTTTCACAAAAGTTTTATTCACGATTTATTTGTACTTTCTCATAAATTTTTGTTGTTTAAAAAAACGTCTATTGGATTCGACTATTTTATAACTGGTAATAGAATAAGGCATGCTCATATTTAAAAAAATACAAATTCAACGAAATGTATTAAACTGCGGCGTAAGTTTTGTTTTAAATGTACCTATAAAACGTACAATCCATATTTTAATCATATTTTTCACTAAATAATTACATTAAACAAAAACCAAGCATAATACAGCGTGTAATGAAAACCGTTTCAAAAGTAGGTCATATTTGTAGTGACACTTCCCCGCAGAAAATGGTGTTTGCCAATGTATCTGATTTTCTGTTACAAATAAAGCAGAGTAAATATTAACTGCGCTGTATTATGTTTGACGTGGTTGTAATGAGCGTGTCTCTGACTGCTAGGTTTGTACTTGTAATTGTTAAATTGTGTTTGGATTATTCTATAGAATATTTGATAAATACAAGTCTAAGTACGTAAATTCTATGATAGATTTTGTTTAACATAAATGCAGATTTAATTCGATTTCATTTAGACTTAGAAAAGACTTATATATAGCTATAAAAAGTCACAATTGAGACTAAGAAACTATTAGATTCAATTAATTATTGTTCCGAAAAGTGAATAATTACAAATAGATGTCCTCGCTGTTTAAAAAAAAATAAGAAAAAGTACATTGTTAATAATCATAGAGCACTGGTGGCTGGTTAGTTGAGACCTCGTACATGGTTTTTCAGTTTATCTGTTCATGATGCTCATCACAAAAACGATAAAAAAAACAGAAACCGAAATGTCGAAGAATAGAAAGACCACAATGTATGGCTATTTGCCGACCCGCACTTAGACAGCGTGGCGAATTATGGCCTGAGCCCTCATCGGAGGTACGTGTTCCAGCATTGGGAACATACATGGACTGTTGATGATGACTTATAATATTATTATAACGTTGTTTATAGCCGTTGAAATATGTATCTTACCCTCGACAAGAACAACTTCTTGCCTCATTAACAACAATGGATTATTTTGTTTTTACAAATTATCAAATGTTGTTACCTATATCAAATGACACACTAAGGTTAAATCAACTTCATTTCCTTACGCTGCGATCCAATTACTTTCAAGTAAAAGTCATTCTAAAGCAAGTCGGCTCTGGATTAACATACTAAAAGCTTGTCCGAGTCAGCTCTAACTATTGTGAGAATAAACTATCAAGTTTTTGGCTCAAAAGCATGAATAAATAAAGTAAAGTAAAGTTGTATACTATTTTTTTTATTAGTAGATACTATTTTCACTCGGTAAACAAGCTGTTGTTTTCAAATAAAATGATCCAGATATAGGATACTGGCCTGGAAGAGATCACTTCTAAGGATAAGGCCGCCAAACAAATTGTACACTTCCTTATAATAATCATTATTGTTTTTATTTTTAAGTTTCTTTCCATGTACATTATTGTTAAAGAGTTAAATAAATAAAATAAAATAATAGGTTTTACCTAGAATTTTTTTGTAAAAGAAAACGTATTAAAATAAGTTGGAGAAGAGTCCTGGTGAGCCGCTTGCGTCCCATTCACCCGGGTTTTTCAAAAAAAATCCTATTAGCTTATGAATTTTTAATTTATAAAGCGCTCGAGTAGCTATTAGTTCAATTTTAACAAATAAAGGAACTTTAAAATCCTTCTTCTTCATGAATATAGTATAGAAAAGATGAGTATATGCACATTTAAATACTAGCACTGATTATACAACATGCCTAGTAGCTAGGCTGTGGGACCGTAACCTAATCAAAGAAGATTACGGCAGGGATACAAGTGTGCTTGGCTAGCTTCAAGGCAGCTTCAAGTGGATTAAATAAACTATATAGCTTGCTATATAGCTTAAGCTATATCTAGGACGCATCACGGTGCAATCCAAAGACTTGTTTAGAGTAGAAGGACACCCTCTCATACTTTGATTTATATACTTTGTTTGTTAGTAAGGAGGCATCAGCTTTCAAATAAATAAGTATAATTAAATTCGGTTCAGCCAATCGTAAGTTTTAAGGTTACAAAGCCAATAAAAGCTGCATTGGCAGCCTCCTCCTTTTTTTCGGAGTTGGTTGACAATGAAGTCGAATTACGAGTATAAATAACCTCGTGAGTTATTTATAATGATTCTTGAATAGGTATATTTCAAAATTGTAATGATTTATGGAATATGAAATTATGTTTTTTTATTATTTTGCGGAGCTTGTGTAATACCGGGCAACTGTGCTGGTGGTTCGCCTGATGGTAAGCGATCTTCATCGCCCACGAACATTTGTAACTACAAATGCGTTGCCCACTCTTAACAGGTAAAGGGGTTTCCCCCTTTGATTGTCAATAGGAATAAAGAAATCAACTGCAAAGGACGAGGAAATGATACGGGCATCCGTCTTCCCAACTCACCGAACGAAACACAGTAGCATTCTACTATTTCGCGCCAATCTTCTTTTACGTTGTAGTTCCTTCTCCGCTGCGAGCTGGCCAAACTCGAAGTGCTCGACTCCCACATTCAAGACTCGCAAATATTTCTCTAAACAAACTTTTGTGAAAGCAGTTTATATATATATTGCCTCCATCTAACTTCCAAAAGTATCAAGAAATAAAAGGTACTATCAAATAAATTAATTCAAGTCTGTAAAAGCTATTCAAATGCTTAAGATTCCCCTGTGAATTTGCCTTGACTCGAGAAATGGAATTATTACATAAATCTAGCCTTGTTCGCAAAATCATTTATTTTTTATTGCCATAAGTAGAAATATATCTTCATGTTTATGATGTTCATTCGATTGATGTGATATGGATATTATTTATATTAATATTATGATAATACAGAGATGGGGAAGAGACGGTCAGTAACAAACAAATTATTTTTAACATAATTGCTTACGTAATATTAAGGATCGATTAGGTATTAAAGCATGTACCAAAAAATTGAAAAATTATCCCTTTTCAGCGGTACCACATTATAGTCATAATAACTTTTACAATAACATATATACATTGAAAATCGCGTGAGAAAGTAAACAAATTTTCAAATAGAGTGCAGTGATGGTTAAAAGTTTAATGGATAAAGCAATATACACTGCTCCGGATAATATAACTACGTCGTAATGGTCAGTTTTATTTGCTATTCCACTTTATAGTTCCCATACGACCATGATATACAGTAATGGTGATGAAAACGTAGGGCTATGTTGGTTTATTGGGTGATGGTGATATCTATTCTTTTTATGCCATCGTTGGCAAAGGAGCTGGTGAATCACCTAGTGGTAAGCGCTACCACTACGCACGAAATACGAGATTCGGTGAATTAGAAAATTTACAAAAACTAACAACAATAATGGGAAAAAATTAAACGTGAATATGATATTCCAAGAATAATACATATTTCTTCAAAATTGTCTGGATTTGGAGGTTTTCTTTTATATCTCGTCGACCTTCTGTGGGAGTGTGATTAGTAAGACCTTCTCCGATACGAGCTGGTACAATTCGCGCCGAAGCGTGCTCGACTCTCACCGTATAAATACTCCCAATCATATAGTCCCAAGTAACATTGTAATACCTAAAACCTTTCATCCCATATGATGTTTACATTACACGTATTAAAAATAATAAATCTCTAAAATTAACAAATTCACACATAACATTAAGTTGAAGAATATATAAATGTTATTCGGAACGCTATAGCATAGACCACAACGCTATAGTAAGACCATAATCCACTAAGCCAAAAGAAACTACGGCTGTTTGCCGTTTGGAGATTTATTTCTTCATTTTGCTGAAAATTCACTGGATATTTTTAAAACCTTTGCTACATTATGAAAACTTTTATTTTTGGATTCTGTATCTGTCTAAGAATTCACAATTACGAAAATAAGGCTGGTTACGTATTTTTATTTTAATTCCCAACGCAATAAAGAGGGGTATTCTTAATAAGACGTTTCTGTGTGAGTGTCTGTCTGTAATCTCATAGCTTCCGAGTTAATTAGCCGATTTTGGTTTATTTGTTAGTTTGGAAGCTGAATTAGTCGGGAGTGTTTATAACATGACCGAAACGACCTAAAAGAGCTTGACCAGTAGAATACATCATGACATATTTCAAATCAAGATGGCCGACGACACATTGCATGAAATTCATAGTATTTCCAGATATTACGAAGCAATACTGTATGTTTGCTTTGATATATTAATATATTCGTCCCAAATCTTACCTTTGTCTTTTTCATTCTCTTGTCTAAATAAGCAAGTAGAATAAGTCACACTATTATTCAATTCATATAAATAATTAATATATTAAAAAGCCAAAATGAAATGAAAATCATTTCGCATAATATTCCTTTTTTTCTACATTTTTAATATCTTATCGAAATCCATATGTAATAAACATGCTGTACTATTGCAAATTTCGATAGATTACAAGATTTTTTGTGCCTTTTTTCCAAGTTAGTTTTATTAAAGGTACATACTGCGATAAAATATTATAAATTTGTAATTTTTATTGCATTTTTATAGTACAACAGTCAACAGTGTTATTTCAGTGACTAGTTATTTACCTAGTTATTAAGGTGATAGAAAATTATTGTTCTTACAATGATATTATTTGTGTTTATGATGCTTATAAACTTTAAGAAAAAATCAAAATCTACGAGCATAAAAAACTCTAATATAATATATGACTTTGCTTATTAAAAACTACTAATAATAATTTATATGTCATACTTAATAACCCAAGGAAGTTCATCCACTTATTTTGACCCTAATTATAACATAACCCACTGAAATATTGAACATGAAACATCCATTTAGTTAGCAATTAGATACACTAGATTCAATTTCGAGCTAAGTTCCTGTGGCTTTCAAGCATTTACGAATTGTTGAATCAAATAGTTACAATTGAATACCTACGTCTATTATTATATATAGTCTATACCGATCCTTCAAAATATAATAGGAAGAGGAAAAAACGCACTATCTACAATATTCTGGAAGACAGAGGAACACATTATAGATCCTTAAATTCTTAATGCTTTTATTAATTTAGCAACACTTGCATGATATAACTTGTTTCGATAGAAGTCTACTAAAATTTTTACCGGTATTAATCATGGGTTTACATTATTTACAGATGTCTCTTTATCTATATAATCTTAATACACACAATACTGTTGTTGCAAATTGCTAATGGCAGTACGAAAATGGTAACTATAAAAATTATTATAATACTTAACAATGCTCTGAATTATTTTTATTATGTTTCCCTCCTCGTATAAGAAGTAACATTGTATAGTCTACGATAATCAATTCCTAACGATAAACTTGTATGTCAAAAACAATTAGCACTAAACAATGCGTGGATATCTTAAAGATTTAGATCTAACTATCTTATATGAACAGACTTAATTCACCCGCAGGCGTCTGAGCGTGGGAGAAGCAATTAGCCTTTACACTAATACTTTAGCATTTAAACGAATCTGATTTCAGTAGACGAGAAGCATTTTCATTATTAAAGTATTATATTTTATATAAATAGACGTTAATAATGCTTTTAGATAGAACTACAATTATATCAAAGAAATAATAACCATTTATTTGTGTTATTGTTGTAAATACGAAAGTAAAATGTTTGTTTCGTACGGATTTAGTAATTAAAAGAAGCGCAGAGGCTTTTAAATTTTCGTATAGGGTTACTACGCCGCAACTAAACGAAACAATCTAAGTGGCAAAATTGATATATGTATGATAAATCTATAGTTTATATACAAAACAAAGTATGCAAAGACTGTCCTTTTACATATTTTATATGCTGTTTTTTGAACTAATGATAAATTAATTACGTAATTGACGCAATTATTGCTAATGCATGAGTTACGTTACTGCGGCATGTTATGACTGCAGTAAGCCCTATTTACCCTTGAGTCCGAGTACATTTTCTCCTTAACGGGTGCCCCTCATAGCAAATAAGCTAAAATCATGTTTTATAATGCCTTCAGGTATATGATCCACTTCATAAAAAGAAAGACAGAAAAAAGAGAAGACGTCTATGAACATATTTTCTTATAATGATTAGAAATCACGCTTTATACGGGTATTCACATGTTTGTCAAATAATTTAACAAGCAACATCGTAATTTAAATGTGTTTTTTTTTATTTTAGTTCAATAAGTTTGTTTTATGTTAATTGCGTATTATTATTTCTAGAAATAATACTATAGATAACAAAATGTTTACTAGAAACGTAAATAACACGTGCAAATATATCCGCTTGGAGCAAAAAAAAAAACGCTTTTAAATAACTTATATAACCATTTTTATAATTAAATAACCTGCTCATTTAATTCACAGTAACAGATAGCGTGTGGCTTCAATCCGATGTCCCTTTTTACCTACATCAGTGCTTAAGGACATTGCCCAAATTAATCTCGACCTTTCCTAAAATGTAGGCCTCGTTCAAGCGAAGAGAGAAAAGTATCATTTTCTCACACATAATATGGTATATCATGTTCTTGATGTTCAGGAAACTTTGTACTGTGTTCTCTTATCACAATTCACATTGTTTTGAACGTAACTTTATCCTCAATTGTAGATATATTATTTAATTATACAGAAGATTTTAATATTTAGACGTTTTCTTCAATTTCGTGATTCTGTGGATTAAAAAAATTTACAAAGACATTGGATGTGGAAATGATAACTCGCTTATATAATAATAATATTTCTTAATATTTCAATACAAAAACAGTCAAATAAATTCATGAAAAACCAGGTGCGCACCGCGGTTTCACCCGCATTAGTCCGTATTCCGTACTAATATCGGAATAAAAAATTGCCTATATATTATTCCTGTTGTCCAGCTATCTCCATACCAAATTTCATTGCAATCGGTTGAGCAGTTTTTGCGTGAAAGAGCAACAGGCACACACACACATCCTTACAACCTTTCGCATTTATAATATTAGTAGGATAGGATGAATTAGAAGCGCAAACAATGTAACATGTAATAAAATTGTTTTATAACAATAATTTTATAACATAACAGAGCACTCATCAAATATTCAAGATGAAGAATTAATTATTCAATTAACGCTGGCAATCTTTGCAACTTGAAAATTTGATTAAAAAGCATGTCAAAAAGTTAGAATCTTATAAAACCCGGTCATTCGCGAATTAGGTTTCCCAGAGTGTTGAGTATAAAAATAGTACTTTTTGAAGTTCATGATAAAAGACGAAAAAGAATTCTTATAAGGTACTTTTAAAATTATTTTATATTAGGTACCAGCTTTCCTCCCGCGACTTTTCACATAAAACATTTTTGGCACTATTTTCGACATCCAATTAATGAAATTTACATTCATTGATATTTTATACACTGTATAAACTAGTAATTATATATAACTGAGTCATTATTTTAAGTAACTGTAGATATAATAACAATTCTCTGACACTTTATTATAATAAAAAAGAAAACAAAATAAAAAATACACATCCATAAGAAAGTTTAATTTTCCTGATAGATCATAAAGCATAAAGGTCATTCGTTAGGTCACTGCTTTTTCCCGTGAAAACATTTAATTGCTTTTCATATTTACTGCCCGCTAGATGCAGTTTTTAGACTTAATTACTTGAAAGAATAAATAGATCTTTAGATGACGTATCTTATTTTAAATTTTTTGTAGGTATAAATATAAAGAAGCCACTCGCCTAAGCTCCGTCCTGAATGACTGATGAAATAATATTTGAGGAGACAATAAATACTCCCAGGTCAATACATAACATTGTACCTTACTATTGATGCAATTATTTTAAATGATTTCAGAAGTTTTTGAGTATATTTCCTGCAAAAAATATCATAATACAAGACCGGCATTCTTCTTTAGATTATTGGTATAAATAAACCAATACATCAATTAATGTGTGGGAAGTGTCTATTTTCTCCAAGTGCGACATGAATGTCACATTCACATCTGTCGCAACCAACGACGTCATATATCCCAACATTGATTTTACATAAATAGCTCGTATTATATTCTGATTCATGTATATTGTGATGAAACCCAGAACCCACAAAATTTTAAAGACTTAAATTTTTCACTGTGTCTTAAATTTTTGACAGTCACCTACTGTGAAATTTATTTTTCCACATGCTGTGTTATTTCACATTGTTAGCAATTGTACAATAATTTGAAAGTGTTTTATGGCTAATATACTACAAATAAATAAAACAGTAGGAGAAAAACAAAATTAAGGAGCAAAGAAACCCTCACTTGCACTGTGCGTTAAAATGCAATAAAGTTCGTTTATATGTTCGTTTATTACTTAGGAAGGCATACCTACACCACAGATAATATAAAACTAACAACTGTAATACGCAATACCTTCTCGCAGTGACACACTTCATCCATAAGCATTCAAAATTTAGATTTAAACTTATTGCCTTGTCCAAACAAATTGGGGATTCTCTGAGATCGAAGAAGCTAGCGTCGTTATTTACCTTAAAGAAGGATTTGTAGAAGGAAAAAGATGTATCCTTCACTATATTGAGCTTATTCATCATCGCTGATTCTAACTAAGTCACACTTGAATAGTGAATGAATTTTTTTTTTTTTTTTAATTTACTCAACAACCTAACTCAGCTTAAAAACAATGACTTACTAATTCAGAACTAAACTCGTTTTTGGAGTGTGATAATAATCAGGATTGATATTTAACAATAGATCGCCATTTTCTAATGCCAGTCACCCAACACACGAACTCACAACTGTGAGACGACATTTGCAAATGTTTATAGCGTACATGTGCGCAAAAATTCATTCATTGCACGAGTATCGGTGACGGTATTAACCCTAAGGAAAACAATAAATATCACTGAAATGTATCTTAAAAAAACGTATTTTATGAGATCACGTTAGCGGAGTTCCGTGTATCACTTGAATCATATTTCCATCGAAGTTTGTTATGCAATTACGCCGAGCTAATTATGTAAGCGAGGCCCCGTATAGATAAACATGTTACCACGGGGCTGTGTAATATTGTATTTAGTAATTAATTTGCGAGCTTCGGATTGAGATAACATTAATGATTGGCAAGTTAAACACCGTAACGTATCTTCCTGGAGATGAATTGTTAGAAACAATTCCTAGATTTGTTTGATTTGCGTCCCATGAAAAACGTCGCTTCATATGTTTTATCTTCTTCTTCCTAAAGGCATTTTTTATAATTGATATTATGATGATATTGTAAATCGCAATAAGTGCCATGTTGTATAGCTCTATTCAGAATGTTTTTCTGTTTAAAATAAGCTTTTAAACTAGCTGCGGCCCGCGGTTTCACCCGCGTAAGTCGATAAAAAGTTGCCTATATGTTATTACAGTTGTCGAGCTATCTACGTACCAAATTAAATTGCAATTGGTTCAGTAGATTTTGCGTGAAAGAGCAACAAACACACACACACACATCCTTACAAATTTTCGCATTTATAATATTAGTAGGATGTGTAATATTTCAAAATTGAGGATACTCTAAGCATACCTTTTAAATGATGTGCGAGGAGTTTCGTAAAAACTTATAATATGGAGTTAACTCCAAAAAGAAAATTGATTTAAAATCCTTTAAATACTCAATTATAAAAGTCACGCCCATGAAGTCTGAAAGTAATTCGCGCATCAGTGAGAAAGATATTTAATTTTCAAATACCCAAATGCTATCTCAAAGGCTATCTTTGAATCACATTCTTTCTCATTTTATTACAAGTCGTACAAACATTTTACAAATATTTAAAGTAATAAGCAGATTTCATTGAAAGAAAAGCATTTCATTTTGCATCAACAAATTAGATAACAAATTTCCAAAGCTTATTCCCACACGCTTCGTCCTTTCATTCCCAACAGGAAAAGCGGCTCAAATTAAATGTAATTACGATTTAGATAAGGTTTTTGAATTCTAATTGTTACATTTTGACTCGACTCTTTTACCACACTGAGGTATATTATTTAAAATTATATTAACATTGTGTGTGGATATCACAAATATAAAAAAAGGATTATTAATTCTAACAAACTACAATCTCGTTTTCTCTATTCTACACATATTACATACCAGTTATATCCATTCTCTCCATTTTAAGGTGTTTTTATATTTTTTCATATGGATAAATATGAATCAAAAATCTATAGCCATCCATTGGATGAATAACATCCATAAAATGAGCTAATAAAAGTTAATCCAATTACTGAAATGTTCATAACGTAAAGAACGCCAAAACCATTTATTTTCATGACATTCAAAAAGAATAATATCAGGTTAGATGTGCTGCAGTAAAATCGTCGGTTTATGAAAATCGTATTTACGGCTCGTAAATGTGGTCGATGAAAACTGAAATATAGCGTTCAGAATGTATCTTTTCACACTATAGTAATAAAAAGCAGTGGTGGCTCAGTGAACCTCGGACTTTAAAATCGATTAGTCGAGGTTCGAGACTGGGGTGAGCGCGCAGGAAATAAGTCGATTTTTCAATTTAACTGCACATGGATAACTTCATCATTGCTTAAACGGTGAAGGAAAACATCGTGAGGAAACCGGCATGTCCAAGAATCACAAGTTCGACGACATGTGACATCTGCCAACCCGCACTGGCCAGCGTGGTGGATTATGGCCTGAACCCTCATAGGAGGCCTGTGTCCCAGCAGTGGGAACATAGAGTGGGCTGATGATGATAATGATGATGATGACTACCGTAATATATGATAATTTAAATAATATTCACGAACGATGTGATGCTTTGGGTAATATATGTGACGTTGAATGAATTTAGGTATCTTATTTGTTACGTATTCAATTCATAAGTTTGTTTATGAAAAAGTAATGTATGATACAGATAAGAAAGATAGATACATAAAAGAAAGATTTGAATGTTTCTGATGAACAATCTTTTTTTATAACAAAATATTGTGAAATGTATTGGATATTTGCATATTTTGGATATGATATATTCCGATGCGATTCGACTTATATTATCATATAAAAAAGATTACGAGATCAAAGTCCCAAGCAGAATTCGTTTTTTTTTTCTTTTGCAGATACCACTTTTTTGTCCTGGAATAAAATGTGTAGATTGTTTTTAGAAAATATCTAAATACAACTTTAACGTGTAGGATTTTAATTAAAAAAAAATAAAAAGTAATCGTATAGCACACTAATCATACCTCATCATAATATCACACCAGCACATTAAATTATAAATGTGAAAAATTGTTTGTTTGGATGTCTGTTCGTCAATCACGCTGAAAGTACTGAACGGATTTTGATGAAATTTAGTATACAAACAGCTGACTTGGGTGATAGGATCCTTTAAATCCCGATTAAATGCTCGCTTGGAGTAAAACAGAAATCGTGACATCCGGGCGGAGCCGGGACAAGTGTCTAGTATTAATATATTATAAAATTACCTTTTCAAAACTAATATGATAAATATTAAATGTCTTATCATCTATACATAAAGTTTTAGGAAGCAAAAATCTCTTAAGAATATATATTTAACAAAGAATTTTGCTTTATTTATTGTCATTTCATACAATTACGAATTGCAACGAAATACATCACGATTCATAAAATAAATAAAATTCACAATTCCATTCAATCCATATTGAAATAAAATATTGCCTGATAGCTCAAAAGAATCATTGACCCGAAATCAATTATAAGGAAATACGATTGCATACTCAAAATACAAAAGATTGAAAACAGTTGTTATAATAATCTCGCTGTAGTAAAGACGATGACGTGAATTATTATCTGCTATTACATTGCTTCTTCCATTTATACTGTCTCTAATGTTGAATTACAGAAAACGCAATGGAAAATGCTTTGCACGAAAGTTCCATTGTTTGATTTTTATTATTGTTTCGGATTTCGAACATAATGCGATTCAAGTCCCATACACAAACAATAGAACAAAGGCTTTGTGAGTGGATTTGCATTGCTTTACATTTAGGGAGCTTTGCTGACAACATTTTCATGAATATCCATGTGTAAAATACTCGGAAAGGCAGTACGATTTTTGAGATTTCGTGTATTTATGATAGGTAGATAGGTGATATGAAAACTTCTTTACCCATTGGGCGTGGGATGGAGTTATTGAATTTTTCGCTATCAATGGTCAGATAGATAAAAGTATTATTTTGTCTATTATGAAGGAATTAAATGTTTAAGTGTTTTTCGAAGTCGTTTATGATTTTATTAGTCATCCACTTAACTTGTTTCTTTTCAAATTAGAATGCTTGCGGATAACCTGACGGAAAGCGATCCGTTTTCGTGCTCCTCTCTACTTAAAATGAACTAAAATATACATGAAATACTTTCCGCTTAAAAATCACAAACAATATGCGATAACAGCGAAACTAACACGACACAAAAGCCAGAACTATCTGCAATACGTTGGAACGCGCTGTGAATGTAGATTTCATAATTCAACGAGGTTTAAGCTTAATCATTGCGCCCGCGAATGCCCTACAAGTATGTCACGTAAGCACTTCAGTATAAAAGAGCGCGATTGTGAAGACAGGTGGCACTATAATATCTCGCATTTTGAATATAGGTGACTGTGATGTTTGTGGAGATACATAATGTTCTTTGGGCTGTGCGTGAGTGTGTGCGTGTTGGTGTCAACAGATAATTAATAAGCTGACCTTAACATTAGTACTCATGTCATCAGCGCGTTCTTTTTGTTGTTGTTTGTTATTGTGATACAGGTAATACAATTTAATATATACATACTTACCTATATATGTTTTATGAAAATATATAAAGCATCCACCAACAAAGCGAAAAAATGTTTGTTGATTAATTTTAAAAGAAAAATAAAACAAAAACAAGGTTCAATGTACAAATATAAATTCTAAATCTAACAATAATTGAACTAGATTCTCGTTCCGGCCTTGCCTGGCATATTATTTGTCAATTTTACAAATTTTAATCTATCATATTTCCTATCTAAAGGAGGCAAATCCAACAAAGCTAAAACTGGGAGATTTTTAAAGAAAATGAAAAAAATTATCACGAGATAGATATCTGTTTTTTCTATTTTTTGTTTATTTATCATTAACGAAGCATTTGAATGCTTTAAAACTAAAATAAAAAGCTATGAACTACCGTTTAGCAGTTCTTGAGTTATAAATGGCAAAACGACTTCTTTCACAGATAGATATAGCTGATCGTGAATTAAAATTTTAAATTCTATCTTCTTGACCATGAAGTAACGACTCATATAATCTAGAGCAGTTATCTCTTAAAATATGCTGTGTTTTCATAAAATGCAAATTGGAATGACGCGTGCTTTGCATACGAACGAAATAATTATATTTCAACATAACTTAAAGAGACACCTGTCTGCAGTTTACAGTTCATTTTTTAGGAAGAAATTCAAAAAACGTTTTGTTGAAAAATTTCTCAGAAAACTCCGTTTCTATGTCAACGCAAAAAATAACGACTAACCGTATTATACTACCAATAATTTTAATATAATTTTATGTAAATCGGAGTATATATGTATTTGTATATATCTATTAATTATACAGGATAATTTTGACCCAAATTTTCGACTATATTGTGTATTTATCCTTTACCCGTCGGTTGCCTGGAAGAAATGGCTTTTAACTATAAGTCCGATAATTGTATACAAAATCCTTCGTTACAATTATTATCACATTTTTTGTATTGTTTATGTTTACAGTGAAGAATAAATAAACAAATATGCAGTATCTAGACAAATTTTAAGTATTTCTTCAAACATGGTATAAAGGTAATCAACTTATTATGTGGGAAAAACATACTATACCATATCATCATACCATCTTCTCTAAAGATAGCTGTTCCCGCTGTCAATCCATGAGAGTGCTCGTAAAATATTAAATGTTAGAAGTCAATTTCGTATGCAATCCGAGTTCAGTCCTCAATTCAATCAAAAGCGAATATCCATCGGTTTGCAACCGATTTAAAAAATAAGAGATCGTTCTCGAATGTTCCCTGCTTTTTGTGTTGGTTACTCAGAATTTTTGACTTGTTGGACTTTGATGATCGTTTTTTATTTAAACGCTGGTACCTTCTAATCCATTTGAACTTGATTTAGTTAAGGAAATAATAATTATGTGGCAGAATATTATTCATATTTGTTTTAATAGTAATATTATTCTGCGCTCTCTAAAATGTATGTTGTGTTCAATAAAGTTTAATCTGGAAAACGCTTTTAAAAAGAGACAAGAAACGAAAAATAACACAAATTTTCCGTTTTTGACGGATCATAAAAATCTTTTCTTTTATCCCGAAACTATTCTTACAATTACTTGATACAAATGAATTTGCAATATGTATTGTGTTATTTTAGTATATTATACTATTTTACTGATGGTGTTGATGTCATTAGAACGCCGGCAAGTCTAGCAGCTCAAATGTCACTAATGTTACTAGCGATGGTCTTATTAACGTCAGCTGGACCACCATCAATGCTTACTCTGCCAAAAAAACAAATAGAACATAATAAAATTTAACAAAATGCAAACAAAGAAGGTACACGCTAGCAAAACGTTCTTATAAAATACCTAACGAAGTTCCAAACGCAATTAAAGTCTCGGTCGACCATTTTAAACTTGCAACTCGAACAATTCTGAAGTAACTAACGAGTTACCATTCATTCGGTTTCCTTGGGACAGTCTGGATGTTTTGCATCTTACGGTTAGATCTGGAAGAAGTGCACAAATTGTACTTTGTTAAGAACTGCAATAAAAAATAAACAACGCAATTATATTGGACCTAGCCTTGACTTAATATTTGAGACGAACTCTAGGTAGGTAAGTACCTTAGCAAAATTTTATTAACGTTCATTCATATATATCAATCGATGCAATAACTAGGCAAAGTAGAACTTTTATGAACAACATACATTCTCAAACAGTGAATGTGTGTCTTAAAAGTTCGTAAAAAGGATATCCCAAAAATATTCCGTAATTGTGATATTATAATCTATGCAAAATTATCGATATACTATCACTAGATATTGCATAATATATATTTATGAAATCCAAAAATCTCCTGTAACCTAGACTATTAAAATACCGTTATTAGGTCTATAGTTCATCATATAAATAAACTCGGAAACAAGTAATAAATGTAAAATCATGGAAGCCCGACCACGTCCCAACACATTTATCTGGCAGATCGGTCGAGGTCGCACGTTAGTCTCATCCCAGCTCTAGTAGGATTTCTTTTTATTGCTTTCTTGTGAAAACGAATTAAATTGTCAATACTCTGCTTAGAAATGCTTTTACTGGACTGTAGATACCGCGCCAAGGAAGACGAAGCATACATAATTAAATAATTAAAAGTATTTAATCGATAGAAAAATAGTAAGAAATGAGATTATACTTATAGAAAATGAAGTCATAGTTCATAAATGTCATATTTTTACGACTGTATTACACTTAGCTAATTCTTCACACGTCGATTGTTAACCTTCCCGAAAATGAGAGAGTTTCTCAATTCCTAGCCTTTATGTTTTTGTTTGTTCCTACGTACCTAAATACGACTACGACTAAAGTGAAAACCAAACGATTATATTTATTTTAAAAATCGTGATTAAATACACTGCCTAATGAATAAAAAATTATCTCATATGACAATTTAAATAAAGATATCTGCAATTTTTGCCTCATGTGAAGACTATTTTGCCTCTGATTTAATGTGGATTAACACAAACGATATTTATGTAAATGAGGTAATAATGAAGACGGTAAAGTGCAGCAAAGTCGTATTCCTTAGTGCCCTTACCGTCTAGTAAATGACTTCCATTTAAATTCATTGATAAATGAACTTTTCCACTTCCTTGATTCTGCACAATAATCTAAAGAAACTTTTCCAAATAATTAAAATTAATTACTCTGTCCTGAATTCGGGTTTGGTAACGGAACGAATTTTATAATATTTTATTTAATATAATTCTTTATTACTAAAGATATTACTGACGATTAAAAATTAGGTAACCATTTTACGTGTGCGCATAATTTGTTGTTCTTCAAAACACACTAATCCTAAAACTGTACACATTTTATATAATTTATAAGTATCTACACAAAATAATATAATAATTATAATCCCTTTTGTGCGACCAATAAATCTATCCAACTTACGACTGCAGACTTCTACACAGTCTAGACTTTACTATCGATAAATTTTAGCTCTCATCACATAACCTATTAGATCACTAAATGTAACATTAAACTACATGTATGTATACAAAGTTTTCGTTATTCTAAGTACATGTTATAGTTTGTTTTCCAAATCATACCCTTGAGCGTGTTTGATTTATTTTGGGATATTCGACATTTGACCTTTAGTCTATTATTCAAATATATTTATGAATGTTATTTAATATAAAGCATTTAACAATTTTCTTATGTATCCCAAATAATTACAACAGCATTCCGAAGTACTTATATACCGATAACAAGACATTTTTATCTGAACGTCTCACTAAATACTGGACTTTCCGTTCTTTCACGAAAAATTCACAAAGAAATTAATAAAGGAAGAATTTATAATGCCAACGTCGTCTTTTCAAATTCGGCAGCCACTGATCAACATCATAGGATTACCATCACAGGAAGGCGATTTGGACCGAAGCCAAACGGAAAATTATATGATAAATCATGTCTGATTGCTGTGATGTAATTCAGGACATTTATGTGATATAAGTAGATGATATTGTAGCAGTGCTGTGTCTTAGCGGGCAACCGCCAGCTCAGTGGCCCTATACAAAACATCGCCTGTTGGTAAACGATCTGGGAACAATATGTTAGAATTATAACATTTCTTTATAAGTTACTAGCTGCGCCCGGCGGTTTCACCCGCCTAAGTCTGTATCCCGTAGGAATATCGATATCAAAAGTTGTCCTTGTGTTATTCCAATTGTCCAGGTAATTACGTACCAAATTTCATTGCAATCTGTACAGTGGTTTTTGGGTGAAAGAGTAACAAGCATACACACATCCTCACAAAACTTTCGCATTTATAATATTAGTAGGATGCTCAACTGAGTCGAATATATTAATTCAAGCCCTTATTATTCTAAAACTAATCGACCTTTTAAATTAAATTTGATTTATTCATATAATTATATATTATTGCATTACTGTGTTTTAATTATTAGACTGTATACTTTCAATTCCGAATTTTAAATGACATTTTAAGGATCATTATATATTATATCAATAATATTTTACGTTAGATTATAAATGGTATATATTCCTATTTATTAAAAAAAAGTTAGTTTCTACGTCCATATTTTCAGATGTTAAATCGTAATCACCCATAACGCTACACTTAAGGTCATGCGTAATTAATGACATTCAAGATCCGACCCAAGTCGTTTCTACTCTGTGGCTATTATATCGTGTGTGTAATTACCTACTCTATGTCGCCCACTTCACTGCCCTCTGCCCATTATCATTAAGCATATGAAGATAATACGGGTGGTGGTTTTATTGCAATGAAAAGATTGGAAGTAGGGCTCGTGTTCCGCTATCGCTGCATAATTTTTCCAATAACAAACTAGTCAATTCCTACATTTTCTTGTACATATTATAAGTTTGCCTTGTTGCCAAATCGTGTAATTTTGTGTTACTGGAAAGATTGTAGAAATTTCATTTGATGTGACTTTGTAAGTTTTAAAATACATGTAAAATTGCACTACTTGGTTTTCATTCGCACAATACTTTCTAATAATTACCGCTCTGCTCAAAGGGCGTACAATCAGAATTTGATATTTGATGAAATTATCATAAGATGGCACAGGAATTATTAAAAACGATATTTTGTACAAAGATCTGCTATTTAAATCTTTTGTAGCCAAATAAATCATATACCTATCCTATAATACTAAATCTTCTACTATATAAAAATAAGTCGGGTTTTCCTTCCTGACGCTATAACTCCAGAACGCACGAACCGATTTCCACGGTTTTGCATTCGTTGGAAAGGTCTTGGGCGTCGTGAGGTTTATAGCAAAGAAAATTCCGGAAAAATTTCAACAGAAAAGCGGGAAAAACGAAGCCATCTGGTGGCGAAACGGAGTTCGCGGGGTTTGCTAGTATATAATATATAATTATAGAATATTGGGAAGTCTCGCCAATAACTTACTCACATAGGCATTCCGATCTCTATACCATATATATAACCACAAACACACGTATCGTACAAAATACATTATGTCATAAAAACAAAGCCTGCGGTTGCGGCCGCTCAGTGATATATCTAGGTAACCGCTGCACGTATATACTGAAGGTAAATTTTTACGATAATATGAACCTTCTATGTTATTTTGCTCATGAATAGTAATATAGTACGACAAATACATGTTAGTAAAATTTAACGAATGGAAGTACGTACATTATTTTGTGACGAACGTTGTTTTTCAAATATGTCATCATCATCATCATCAGCCCATATATGTTTCCACTGCTTAGATACAGGCCTCCTATGAGGGTTCAGGCCATAAGCCATCATGCTGGCCAAGTGCGGGTTGGCAAATTTTAACATGACGTCGAACTTTTAATTCTCGTAAATGCCAGTTTCCTCATGCTATTCTCCTTCACCATTTTGAGCAGTGGTTATGTTATCCACAAGCGCAGATAAATTTAAAAGTCATTTATGTCCTGCACACTCGCCCGGTCTCAAACCCCCGAATTATCGATTTTAAGTCCGAGGTCCCCACCACTGAGCCACCACTGCTTTTATATAATATATATTCCTTTTACTTCATACTATTTAAGTGAAAAAATTGTTAACATCCCGCAAAAATACTACACATTTCGGGTAACATATGTTTAAGTACAAATGTTGAGTCAACGATAATTAAGTTTCCCGCAAGCATCTATCACATTTTGTACAATAAAATTAGATTTTATGAAAAAAAATGTGTTACAACAAGTTTAGCTCATTGGTATTTGTAATTTGTAATTAAATATTGAGTAATTTTTAACAATGAAAATGTAGTTAATAATTAATAACTCTAAAGAATTTATTTCCAATGGTAAACTGTAAGTAACCTTTACTATAAAGACCTTAGCTAGCGTTCACATCTGCCACAAGTTTTACAGACCTCTGAATCCTGAGTACTGCGAAATCCAAGTGCCATTGTTGTCTACGCTAAAACGCGAGTAGGCGGATATCCAATGCATAATACATATATATCACAACATGAAATTATTTTCCGAGACAGATCATTTATAAGTATAAAGTGCATATGAAATATATGAAAGAAAACAAACAATCTATATTTAACAAATGGTTTTGAATAATTTTCGAGATAAAAAACATATTCTTTACCGCATACAATTTAATGTTTGTGTAAAAAACATTGCGTCTAGACACTAGATTACGTCCAAAGGAAACAGTGAAATCATTTCAGAGAGAGGATAAATTTACGACTCTAATAAACACAGTAATATAAACAGAGTTATATTTCAAGTAATCTTGTGTAATTCATTCACAATTTGAAGATTATTATAAGGACAATTCATTATTATGCTGTTGAAACTTGATCGAATCTCTTCTTTTTTATGGTGCTATGTAGGTTAATTAGTAAATTTCAATGGATATGAAAAAATGCATTCAATTTATAGACTAATAATCAGAAGAAATTTAACAAAAAACCAAAGTAAATTCCCGTGGGAGTGAGATATTTCACTGCCGTATAGACTATTATTACTATCTCTCTCACTCTAGCTGGCCAATTACTTCCTGACATAAAAATTATACCATAAAATCGATCTCTTGTGGCATGACGTAAGGGAATTTAACAAACACAGTTTCGTAGTTTTAATATAGTAATAAAGATTCTGCAAATTAAAGCTCATAATTGTTAAAATTCTATGTCAATAATTGCTTATTGTTATATTTTGTAAGCATTTTTCATAGAAAAATTAAGCTTTATAGCGAAATATATTAGTCCGGTCAATTTAGACCAAAAAATGAGGGTGAAGTTACATAAAGTCCCAACAAGCTGAATTTCTGTGAAG